>NC_056728.1:856208476-856335976 GCF_019279795.1 Protopterus annectens
TAGACATTCTTCTTACAAAAGATAACTGCACAGGTAAATTATCCTCCAATATATTTAGGAAAAGGACCTATACTAACACATTACTGCACTTTGACAGTTGTCATCCTGAACATCAACGGAGAAGTGTAGTCAAGGGACAGATGGCCAGGCTGTCCAGGTTGATCAGTGATGATAACAAATTTTCTGAAGAATTGTTTAAACTGATTGGGATGTTTAAGGATAGGGGCTACCCTATCAAGCTTTTACTGTCAATCAAGAAAGAGGTTGCCAAGAGCCGTACAGTGAGATTCTTACCTATCTTAAGAGGTGGTCACAGCAACATCAATCCCAATCAAGATGAAGGCTCCAAAAATGATGTCATAATAATACCATTTAATCATGATGCTTCACACTTAAAAGGGGAGTATGAAGAAAATTTGGGGAGCCCTATTAGATAATGACCTGAAGAATAAACTAGGGCCAGAGACTAGGATTGTTTGCAGTAGAAGCAAAAATATCAAAGAAATTTTGGCGAGGGACATGGATAGTACAAAGGTTAATTACGTTTCTAGGATGTACGAATGTGGTTTTTGTTCAACTTGTAGATTCATTAGTGATGGACCTCACTTCCAGATTGACTCTTATGTTAGGAACTTTCAGTGCCCAAGGCGCTTTAACTGCCAGACTAAAAATGTTGTTTATATTGCCACCTGTATTTCCTGCTCTGCATTTTATATAGGCAAGACCACTAGGAAGACGTTCTTCATGTTTTACTGTTGCAGTCATTACATTTGGGTAATCTGCTGGCAGGTTGCCCTCAGTCAGCCTGAATAACAAAGTCTTGGGTCCTGCGTTGGTTGCTGTCTCCTCTTCTATGACATCAGGTCATCAGGGGTATAAAACATGCAGCCGACGCCAATTTAATCAGTCTTTCTTGCTGTGCGGTGCCTGAAGCAGAAGCAGTTCGCAAGTGCTGGTCGGCCGACTCCTGAAATTTTCAATTTCGAGTTTTAGAACCGAAGTCTTCAAGCTAAAGCTAAGTACCCCGTTGGGGAAACTTTTTCTTGCTCCTTACCGATGTCAGTAAAAGTTAATAATTGTATTACTTGTGGGAAGCAAATACCTCATAAGGATTTTCATTTGTACTGTATTCCTTGCCTAGGCCCTGACCACAATGTGCCTTCCTGTTGGTTTTGTGCTAAATTTAACCAACGCACTATTAAGTGTCGGTATATTTTTGCTTCTAAATACTTTGGTTCAAAATTTAACTATCCAGAAATGTCGTCGGTTAGCAATCCGACTACCGGAATTCACAAAAAATGCAAAGAAAAAGACAGAGACAGACCGCCGAGGTCCAAAACCGACGACAAAGCTTCTCCTAAGCCAGTCACCGGTTCGCCGGTACTCAGTGAGGCGCTTTTGCAGCCCCTGATGCCCGCTACTTCTGAGTTGCAGGCCTCTACCGAGACCCATTCGGAGTCCGGTATGCCACGAGATTCTCCAAGTATTGAACCCGTGGATGTCTCTCCCTTGGATGGGTCCGGAGCCGCTGAGCAGGCACCAGCTTCTGAGGGTGTTTTCAGGCCTAAAGATTTGTATATTAAACCGATGCCATCATCAAAAACAAGGCCAAAACCAACTTCTATGTCTAAAAAACCGATGCATGAGCCACGTGCTCATGCCCCTATGCCTAAAAAACAAATGATCAAAATGGCTGAGGATTTAATTACCTTGATCAGGGGTTCCCAACCCCCTCCTGCTAAGAAGCCTAGGCAAGGCACTGATTATGAATCTTCAGATCAGGTTTCCATTTCTTCTGATTCCTCTTCTGATCAGGAATTTTCAATTCCCCCTTATGAGGACTCTGATGCAGAAGAATCCATCCCTTCTGCTTCTCCTCCTGAGGATTTTTCTTTTGGAGAGACTTTGCATACCTTAAGGGAACATTTTCATTGGGAGAGTCAGGATTTTTCAAAATCCAAAAAGAGGCTTAGGGATTTTCTTCTTCTTCCTCAGCATAGGCCTTTGGCTATGCCTCCTGTTTTAGACATTGTTAATGATGTTTTCTCAGAATCCAGCATGGCTCCTGATTCCCTGCCTCCAGCTCCTAGTAAGCCAGACAGATATTACAGGATTCCTGCCTCCCACAAGTTTCTTTTCAAAAATCCTACTGCTGACCCTGAAACAATTTCTCAGGGTCCCAAGGGTGTTAAGGCTTCTACTGCTAAAATTCCTACCCCTTCTGATAGAGACTCCAGGGCGCTGGATAGATGGGGTAAGAA
Source organism: Protopterus annectens (assembly GCF_019279795.1). Classification (NCBI taxonomy): domain Eukaryota; kingdom Metazoa; phylum Chordata; order Ceratodontiformes; family Protopteridae; genus Protopterus; species Protopterus annectens. The sequence goes on from NC_056728.1 coordinate 856,210,738, forward strand.
GGTTTATACGTCTGCAATCCTGGCAATCAGGGTTTTAAACTGTCAATTTCATATGCTTAAATAACAACAGCATGTCATGGGCTTGCTGAAACAGAAAATGATGTTGATTTCTGATTGTGTGGAAAATAAAGAGTTACAGGATTTATTGCATTCAGCTGAACAAGTTGGAAAGCATACTTTGCAATGTGGTTTTGATTCCGTGGAGGCCTCTTGCAGGGCCACCGTAACAGGATCTGTGATAAGAAGGCATGCTTGGCTCAAGGAGCAAAGTCTGCCTGATCATGTTAAAGCTAAATTGTTGGATGCTCCTTTACAACAGGACAGTCTGTTTGGTAATAAGGCAGAAGACGTTTTAAAAAAGATGGAAGACAAAGCTAAATCTATGCAAACTGTAAAATATTTCTTGCAAGTGTAGCCACCCAGGTTCAGTAGGCACTGGCCTACTAAGAATTGTTCCTTTCCAGTACCCAACAGAGCCACTCAGGTCAAACCCAGACACTCCAAAGGCTCCTGGTTTCAGTCACAAGGATCTTACAGGACAAAACAATGGGATGCCTCCACCTCCAAATCATGTAGTAGCAAAGCACCACCCTACTGTAAACAGTCTCAATGACTTTCCTCTGCCATTTCCAAGCACTTATCTTTTGGCAGCCCCTTTGGGGGGAAAACTAGCACTTCATGCTCAAAATTGGCATCTAATTACCCAGGACAAGTGGGTCTTAAACATAGTATCCCAGGGATACATATTTCATTTTCACTTGTTGCCAATTCCAAACGGATGGCCAGATCTGCCTCCAAATCAGTGGGCAGAGGCCCAAAACAAGTCATGTCCCTCATGAATATGGGGGCTATTCAACCAGTACCAGAAAAGGAAAAAGGACAAGGTTTTTATTCAAGACTTTTCCTGGTACCCAGAAAAGACAAATCATGGCGTCCAATTCTGGACTTATCCATTCTAAATACATTCCTGGACATTCCAAAATTCAAGATGCTGACTCTACAACAGCTACTGCCTATGCTAGGCAAGAATGCCTGGTTGGTAACTCTAGACTTAAAAGAGGCTTACCTGCATATCCCAATCAGGGAATCTTGCAGAAGATACCTCTGCTTCAAAGCAGGCTATTTGCATTACCAGTTCTCTGCACTGCCCTTTGGCTTATCTACTGCGCCCAGGGTCTTCACAAAGTGCCTGGCACCAGTGATTGCATTTTGCAGACAAAAAAAAAAAACATTCACATTTATCCTTATCTGGATGATTGTCTAATTCAGGCAGAAGACAAGGACACTCTTCTACAACATCTGGCATTTGTAAAAAGGCTTCTAACATGCCTAGGGTACACCATAAATGAAAAGAAATCACAACTGATACCCTCTCAAATAATTACATTCCTGGGTGCAAGCATGAATACAACTGCCCAGATGGCTTACCTCACGCCAGACAAACAAATTCAACTGATAACATACTTCAAACAAGTGGCCACAAAAACCCAGCTATCTGCAAGACAAATTCTGCAGGCTTTGGGGTTCATGGCATCCTGCATTCTACTAATTCCATATGCAAGACTGCATATGAGGAAACTTCAATGGTACCTAATAAGCTTATGGGGTCAACATTGTCACAGCCTGGAAACAATGATTCCTCTCATTCCTTGCCTGCAACAGGAGTTCCTTTGGTAGGCAGAGGCCTGTCACCAAAACAAGGGACTGTCATTCATTATACCCCCTGCCACCCAAACCCTGACTACAGGCGCATCAGACTATGCTTGGGGGGCCCATCTGGCAGGGAGATGCATTCAGAGCGAATGGAGCCCAAATCAAATGCACCTTCATATCAACCAGAAAGAAATGCTAGCTGCACAGAATGCTCTGACAGCCTTCAAGGACTTCCTTTATACAGGACAACTACTGATAAAGACAGACAACACCAACAAACAGGGGGGTACCCACTCCTACCCCCATTGCAGACTAGCCATGGCCTTGTGGAACACAGCCCTGACTTACCAAATACATCTACAAGCTCAATTCCTGCCAGGAAAGCAAAATACTCTGGCAGACGACCTAAGCAGAAATCTTATGGATCCACAAATTTTCAGCATGTTGACATGAAAATGGGGGAGCCCAGACATAGATCTTTTTGGCTCTCCCCAAAACTATCAGTTAGACAAATTCTGCACAAGAATTCATCACAAAAAAGCTTGGAAAGTGGATGCTCTACCCTTCAGCTGGAAAAACCTATCAGTCTATGCCTTTCCCCCTCTGCCTCTGCTCTCCAAGGTTTTACTAAAAGTCAGACAGGAAAAACCAATAATGATTCTGATTGCTCCAGACTGGCCTCGTCAACACTGGTACCCGCTTCTAAGGAATATGTCACACCTTCTTCCGTGTTACGTACCTCAGACACCTCATCTATTGTCTCAGCAGAACTATCAAATTCTGCACACTCAGCTCCAAACTCTGAATCTTGCAGCATGGCCAATCAACTAATTTCATCAATCACATCTCTCAGTAAACCTGTGATGGATGTCATTTTGGAGGCTAGAAGGCCTAGTACTAGAAAATCTTATGCTAATAAATTGAAGAGATTATGTGCCTGGAACAAGCACAAGGAATAACCACAGCAATGCCCAATATTCCTCAGATTCTGCAATATTTAACTGAGATGCTTCATAAGGGCCTATCTTTTTCTTCTATAAAAATCCATGCCTCCGCCATTTTGGCTCATTACAGCACAGAGCCTCCTCTCTTTTCTCATCCTCTGCTAAAGCAGTACCTCAGAGGGGCCAAAAATTTGAGACATCCCAGGAGAGCACCGACTCCTGCAATGGACCTCAATTTTGTGCTGGAAAAACTCACCCTACCTCCTTTTGAACCAGCTGCTACTGCAGACACAAAATTTCTTTCTTGGAAGACAGCCTTTCTTTTAGCAGTCACTTCAGCTAGAAGGATTTCAGAACTACAGGCTCTCATGGCACTGGAGCCTTTCATTATCTTTTATCCGAACAGGGTGGCCTTCAGGACTAATCCTTCTTTTATGCCTAAGGTGGTATCCAGTGTGGCTCTTAACCAGACCATTCATCTGCCAACTTTTTTCCCATATCTGCAGAACAAGGGGGAGCAGATTCTACATTCATTGGATGCACACAGACAACTAAGATTCTACTTAAACAGGACAAAATCTCTAAGAAAGTCTGAGCAACTACTGGTGGCATTTGCTGCAGGGGCAGAGGAGAAGGCTATCTCAAAGCAGACAATTTCAAAATGGATAAGTCATTGTATTCGTTTCTGCTACATGCACCATGGTAAACCTGTCCCCAATGGGATCAGATCCCATTCCACCAGGGCTGCATCTACTTCTGCAGCTTTTCTCAGAGGGGTTCCTACCAGAGACATTCTAGAAGCTGCTACTTGGAGCTCAGCTCATATGTTCACAAAACATTACCATTTACCTCTCTTTTCTAAATCCAGGGCAGGCTTAGCCACTGCTGTCCTGCAGGGCCTTATAGCTGCTCCTAATGTTGTACAATTCCATCCTCCCATCCATAGCTTTGGGATTCTACCCAAATGTAATGACTGCAACAGTGAAACACAAAGAACATAGTACAGTCGTGTACACTTACCATAAATGTAGATGTTCGAGTCTGTTCACTGTTGCAGTCTGGGTTACCCACCCGCCAACCCCCTTTCTGCTCTATTATTATACCTCTTCTTTCCTTCACTATGCTCAAAAGCCTTTTTGGTGTATTTGCTTTTAGTTGGAGGTAAATTTTTTGTGTTCTAAATTACATGCATATATATATATTTTTTTTGTTCCCCATTTGGGGGGGCACCTGACATCTTGGGCAAGAAAAACTGATTTAAAATGGCGTCAGCTGCATGTTTTATACCCCTGATGACCTGACATCATGGAAGAGGAGACAGCAACTGACGCAGGACCCAAGACTTAGTTATTCAGGCCGAATGAGGGCAACCTGCCAGCAGATTACCCAAATGTAATGACTGCAACAGTGAATACACTTGAACATCTACATTTATGGTAAGTGTATGCAACTGTACTTTACATGACAGGATCATTGAACATAACAGAGATATTAGGAATGCTAAGTGCACCAGCGCCCTATACACACATACTACAGAATGTGCAAATTTCAAAAAGTTCCTATTTTTTGTTATTGATAAAGTTAAGGTCAACACAAGAAGGGGTGATGTCAATCTTGACTTGCAGATTAAAGAATGAATGGCAACTTAGACTCAATGCCAAGGTGAAACCTGGCATTAATGATACTATTTCCATCTAGAGTATTTTGAAAAAAGAGCAAAACAGATTTAATGACAGGCTTTTTTAAGCCTTATTAACATTATAAGTATTGTTTTTATTTTCAACCAATATTTTAAATAGCTGCATTTATGGTTTTTATCATTCAACAATTTTACTATACCATAGTCTTATGGTAGTAATTTCTTTATATGGATATCTAGTAATGGTGGTCATTCATACATTATTCATGTATGCGTAATGAAACAGGAGATGATGTCAGTCTGCATTTTTTATATATATATATATAAAATTGTATTCAAATTTTATTTTGACTCTGAAGATGCCTGGACTGTAGCAGGCGAAAGCGCTAAGTCTCTGGCATTTGTATTGCATTAAAGTGACCGTTTCCTAAATAAGAACACTTTTTTTTTATTGTTTACTATATTTACCACTTCGCCTTTGTGTTTGTGGCAGCAGTTTATTTCTCAGCTCTTGTTTGTAGCTTGACAGGAAGACTATAATGAAAAAACGTAACTGGAGTTCAACCCAAAAAACATAGGTGTCCTTGAAGTGTCTCATTCCTCCAGAAGTCAGTCATGAAAAATGGTGTGTGGGGAGTTGAGGAAGAATGAAACTGGACAACACAGATGAAATGTTATAAGTACATCATCTTTTGATCTGATATTGTGAATTTTCATTCATTCCTCAACTAACAGGAGAGATTCCCCAGTTACTTAAATTCCTGGGTGAACACTAAAGAAGGATATTCCTGAGTATGGTTGAGCCAAAGGCTGCTCTTCCCCTCAAGAACAAATGCAGTTTGTAATGAGTGATGAAAGTATGAGGATTTGACCAAGTTGCAGCCACATATATATCATCCATAGAAGCTCTAGACTGGAATAGAGCAGTTCTGGTTGAATAAGCCTTTGATGGTTTGGTAAGGGGAGATTCAATTTGTTATAAATAAATGGAATATAATCTGTAACTGATTTGCCCAATTTATTATGTGCAAAGGAAACAAATATCTGTCTAATCTCTTTTGTTCAGTGCAGATACAAACGTAATTGTCTATGAACATTGTATAAGTGCAACATGTATTCCCCTTTACTTGTAAATTTTGGTAATAGTACTGGTAAATTAATGGATTGGTTGATGTTGGATTCTGACACCACCTTGGGAAGGAAGGAAGCACTGGTACGTAACACGATCCTATCCTTATGAAAAATCAATTCCTGAAATTCGTCTAGCAGATGTAATTGCAACTAAAGACAGTTTTCCAGGTCAAAAATTTTAAGATCACATTTAGCTGTAGGTTCAAAGGGAGCATAAATTAAGGCTCGCAGGACCAAATTTAAATCCCATAGTGGCATGGGGTCTTTATAAAGGGGTCTTAGCAGATGAGTACTTCTCAAAAAGGCCTTGCCCAGTTTAGAGGAAGACAGTGAAGAATTTTGAAACCCTGCATGAAAGTTAGAAATTGCTGTGAGTTGAACTTTAATAGTTGATGAACTAGCATCCTCACTAAATAGACTCACTAAAAATTCTACAGCAGATTGAATTGGAGCCGAGAATGGGTCTATCTGATTCTGCACTGCCCAATAAATGAACCTTTTCCATTTACTCCTGTAGAGTTTCCTAAGTAGGAGGTTTAAGGAAAGATAAACGTATGGAAAGGACAGGGGAAGGGAGCATTGGTTGCCTGGCTATTATAGGAATTGGAGGAACCCAGCTGTTAGATTGAGGTTTGAGATATCCGGGTGAACCATGCCTGTCAGTTGAGACAGAAGGTTTGGAATCGGATCGGGAATCCAAGGTGGATATAGTAAATGAGGCCAAAGAAAGGGAACCCAAATTTGCTGAGGCCAGTAAGGTATAATGAGGATGACTTTGCTCTTACACCAGGCTGCTTTCTGTAGGAATTTGGGAATTAGGGGACTCAGAGGATAAGCATACAGAAGACTTGGGGGGGGGGGGCAATCATGGAGGAGAGCATCCCTTGGTAATTCCCCTGGTATGGGGATCAGGGAAAAGAAGCAGCTGCACGTATTGATTAGTGGAGGTGCAAAAAGATTGCAGCAAGGCTGGCCCCACTGACTGAAAATCATTTCTGTCACTTTGTTGTTGAGAGACCATTCGTGAGGTAGTAAGATGGACTTGCTCAGTTTGTCTGCTATCACATTGGATTTAACCAGAACATGACTTGCTATTAGAAAGCAGTTGGATGATACTCCCCTTTGTCAGACTCTGAGGGCTTCTCGACACATGGGATAAGATTTGGTTCACCCTTGTTTGTTGATGTGCCATACTACTGCATTGTTGTCTGTCTTGACTGCAATTGTCCCGAGAGGGAGAGAGTCTTAGAATGCCTGCAATGCCAAAAGCACCACTCTCGTCTCCAGAACACTGATATGCAAGTTGGCCTCTTGAAGTGCCTTGGACTGTTTCCCCAGGAAATGCCCCCCCACCTAGCCTAGGAAGCGTCCGTGGTCACTATGGTTTTGGGCTGAGGGAGGATGAAAGGATGACCTGTAACAGCTGTTGTGACTGTATACACAAGGAGAAGTATCGTTTGCATACCTGGGTTTTTCTTATCTTCGCTGACATGGGTTCAGAAAGCAATGACCATTGTGTTGATAGCATCCATTGTAGAATTCTCATGTGGAATCTTACTAAAGGGACTAAAATTACTGCTGCTGACAGTAATCCCAGGGCTTGCAGAATCAATCTGGCTGAAATTCTGGTACTGCAAATGATTTTCCTGACCTGGATCCTTACTGTTTGCACTCTCGATAGTGGAAGAGAAGCTACCATACACACTGTGTCCAATATTGCTTCTATGAATTCTAATGTCTGGATTGGTTGTAAATGAGGCTTGTTGTAATTTATGGTTATTCTGAGATGTAAACAAGTCTGTAACACCTGATTTTGGGCTTCTATCAGTCAATGCCTGGGCGGGTCGTCAATGAGGCAGTCGTCTAAATATGGAAACACCCAGAATCCTCGCAATCTCAAGTGAGTTGCTACCACTGCCGTGCACTTGGTGAACACCCTGGGGGCTGTGGTGAGGCCAAACAGAAGTTCTCTGAACTGAGAGTGACTGGCTCACATCCTGAAGATCTATCGAGTGCATCCTGACATCCTTGCCCAGAAAGGACAGAATGGACTGAAACATAACCATCTGGAACTTTGTGTGTCAAACTGACTTGATCAATGCACTGAGATCTAAAACTGGTCTCCAGTCTCCTGTTTTCTTTGGCACTAAAAGATCTTGTGTAAGTTCCAGATTCTATTTGGTCTGGTGGGACCTCTTGGATGACTCTTTTTTTCTAGGAACATTTGTATTTCTAGTACTGCTGCTTTCCTCTGATTGAGTGAACATCGGGGAATTTTCTTGATAATGGAAGAGGTAGGGGAAAAGGGAATTATATAACCTCTGGAAATAATTATCTGCCCCCAACTGTCTTTTGTTATATCTAGCCAGGCTCTTTGATGCAGCGATAAGTGACTCCTGATTGCCTCCAGGGATAGGCAATTGGGCCTCTAATCAGGAGCGCTGAAAGTGTCTGTCGGAAAAAGAATCTCCAGACCCCAGGTTTTTCAGGCCTCTTCTGCCATGGGTGCATCACCTTCCATTATTGCCCCATGGTCTGCCTCTGGGGGAACTACTTCTAAGTGTGTCCTGGAAAGGACCCTGAGATTTTCTGAACCACATTTTTAGACCTACACATTGATTCCTGGAAAAGGTCCTTTGAGGGGTTGAAAAATGCACAATAACTATAGAGAGGGTCTTAACATCTTTCTCACACAAGAAGGGTATGTCCTTAACTGTAAGGCCAAACAAGGAAGTGCCTTCAAAGGGAGCATTGGTGAACAATAACTTGAAAGGGTCCACAAAATCATACAGGCACATCCAGACATGCCATGCCTCCTGATGGAAATGCCTGAACCTTTGAGGCACCTTCTGCAGTGTTCAAGTTAAGCCTCATGGACAAATTAGATATAGTTTGTAGGGTAGCCAACTAACCAAGATTGAGCCTCAGCAGTTTCAGTTCCAGAAAGAGATTTCAATAGTTCTTTAATCAACTCTCTTTGAAACCTTGTAAAATGTGCCAGATAGTTTAGTGATCTTAGTGCAAATGTCACTGAAGCATAAACACACTTCTCAAATCTGGCTATTGCCCTAGACTATCTATTAGAAGGATGGATAGTGGAACTCTGTTCTGCGAGCTCCTTTTTTGCAGCTGCCACCATGACCATGGCATCCACTGGCACCCCTTTACCCCCAAATACCCTACCTACTGGGGGAGCCAGAATTTGGTCTGGTCTCTTGGGGATTAGCTCAATCATGTCAGGTTCCTTCAACACCCACTAAGAAATCAAATCAATGGGTTCAATGGCAGGTGGAGTAACCTGGGAGGTAGATGGATCAGTACCAAAAGCTTCCAGAAAAACTGACTCCTCCAGAGAAATGTACTGGGAAGACCAGCCACCCTTCTGCTTAAGGATCTCAAGAATGTCTCCAAATGAGATGTCATCAGGTGGTGATTTTGGAGACCCCTGCCCCTCATCGAAATCAGTATCCGCAGTGACTGCCTTCTGAGGAGAGTCCAAGTGCCTCCTTTGCACTTTCTCTTCCTAGGGAATTCCTTGTCGGGGTAATCTGGCAAAGTATCAGAAGAGATTAAGATACCCTGTTGGGTAGTCTAGAAGCTTTGAGATGGCTGTCCCTTTGGGGCAGAATGTTGAGGATTATGGTGCAAAGTCATCTGAGAAGTAGAGGGTGGATCCAAGGGGGAAGGACCCAACTGACTTGCCAGAGCAGAGAACACTTTCTTCACAACCTCAAAGGCCAACCGTTCCATGAAGAAGGAAGACAACAGACCCAAGAAAGTGATTTTCTGGCTCGTTGCTTCCCTCCACCCCAACAACAATCCACCTGAGATGGAAGCTGGAGGCAAGCTGTCCAGTGCCACAGCTCTGAGAGGAAGACACGGCTCTGAAAACATCAGAGTTGGCTCCATCCTCCAAGATCTATCAAGAATGCTTCAGCTCCGAGAGTCATCCGTCTCAGAGGATGTCACAGCCACTGTACTCAGAGCAGTATTCGGATCCAAAGACGGTACTCTCTTCGAATCTGAGCCAGACAGACCTGGAATGCTTGGATCTGAGTGCTCTAAAACCACAGGTTGGATTAGAGAAGGAGCTGTAATGGGTGGAGTAGTAAATGATCTGACTTCCTGACCCAAAGGGGTAGGAACCATGAAAACTCCTCCCTGAATTTGCTCTGTGAAGAATGTCCTCATCATCGTCTCCACCTCTGCTTCCAAGAGTCTCCTGGAGGAATGAGAAGATGCTAGGGATGGTGATTTTGAGTGCCTCTCTAAAAAGGGAGTGGGGACTCTGGATGGAACTGGACCCAGACTTGGAGAGTACGTTGTTCTTCGTAAAGGTTTCAGATCCAAGGGTACATGATCCGAAACAGGCTTAATCAGATCCAATGAGGGTCAGACCATAAGTAATTTCATAGCCAGCTTCTCTTTTTTTTCTTCTTAAGTTCTGATGAAGAAGAGGCTGGAGATTCAGAAGACTTAGACCTCTTGGTAGGGTCCTTAGATTTGTGTTTGGGGGCATGAACCCCAGTAATGCCTTCAGAAAATGAAGCTGGCAGCAAGCCTTTTAAAATCAACTTATTCTTCCTGTCCATTAGTGCTCGGGGGTTGAACCCACACTTATCACATTTTTTAAATCCTGTTGGACTTTTTCAGACATTTAACAGAAAAAAAAATTATAGTAATGAGAGAACAGCTATACTAAACCTTTTTTTATTTTTTTACCAGAAAAAAAAAGGAAAGGTAAAATACTAGCAACAGTATTAAAGAACTACAATAATCTTGTAGAAAAAGGCAAAATACCAAATTTGACAATTAAAGAAGAATACACTAAGTGCAAAAAGGAGGAAGGGGAGGAAAGTTAGGCCTACCAACAATGGTAGAAAAGCTTACACTCAGAATTGTAAGGAAAAGGACACAGAAACAACTTAAAATTAAAATGAAAAATTAAAGATTAAAGAAATAGTGGTAAATAGGGAGTTTTTAGAAAGAAAATATCAAAAAAGAACTTTTCTCCCACTGTAAACTCGAGAGCTGAAGGCGACCACATGCAGACACTAAAGTGGAAAACGAGATCTGAGAGATGTTAGGGGTGGTGCATTATGGGTAGGGAAAGAGCTTGAAAGTTTGTTGGAGGCCACAAGCTAGTATAACGGCAGAGTCAGATCCGAGGATCGGATCCGATCCCATTAATTAAGGAATGAATGAAAATTGACAACATTAAATCAGATCTTTACAGAATTCTGAAATCTTACAGGTGGCTAAAACATAGTGCATTAGAAATAATGTTTTCTTATCCTCTCTTAAATTTATTTATACACAGATTCCAAAGCTATCAGCAATATTTTAGCAGTATTGTTTTTGTGTATGCACAGCTTTCATATTTTCTCCACTCAAACACGTTTTGCCTAACACTTCAAAAAATCCTTGGATGGATGTATGATCTTACTTGGATTTGACATGCAGGAACTACTTACCTTCTCTTCTGTGTCCAAATACTGTAATATTGTTTGAAAACATCCAAACAATGAAATGTAAATATTTCAACCACATTCAGGATGTTAGGAAGATATGTTTTATCAGCCCCTCAATCTCTTGGTTTAAAAGCATTTATTACCTTTGTTTTACTTTTCTATCCAAAATTGCAATACATCATAAAATTATTGAACTGTAGACTTCCAAGATGGCTGCACACTGATCAACAGCTTAATTACAGCTCTCAAAGTTTGAAAAAAGAAACTGAGAAATAAGAGCTAGTCATTTTTCCAGCTTACATAAAATTCAGTTATTGGCTAGTATGCACACTGCCTGGATGCAAGCAAAAAAGACAATTAGAGAACCTGAAAGAAATTCAACTAGAAAATATTAAGAGAAAACACTGACTGGGAAGAATCCTGCAGCAGCTCGGTGAAAAGCAGTTCAAGTTCCAGCTTTGGTACAAGAGATGGATTCCAGTAATTCAGAGGAAAAAAAATCAAATGTAATCAGAGCTGATTACAATAAATGAAACATGGAAGAAGTATATCAACTCAAATAACAAAAGTCTGGAAAAAGTCGAGGAAACTTTGATAAAACAACAAAAATCTGAGGTTGAAATGAAGAAGAGGCTGTCTGAGTATGAGACTTCTCAAGAAGATATATATATTTTTTAAAAATTACAGTTAGAATATAGAGTATGCTACAAAAAGCTCAGATGTCTTGTTATTCCAGAGACACTGGAAGGAACATATTTTATTACTTTTATGAAAGTACACCTAAGCAATTGGATTGCTATTCCACAGAGGATTTGATAACTGACAGAAAACAGCTAGAAAAGATGAAGAGAAAACACTGACTGGGAAGAATGCTGCAGCTGTTCAATATGCAATCTACACACCGAGTGTATGCTACAATTCTGGCCATGAGAAAGCAACCAAAATCTGTATTAGTAACAGAAAGAGTCAGTCCTAATAAAACTGTGGCTGAAGGGCAAACTATTAAAATCTGGAGACAGAGAAGTGTTTGTGGGAAATGATTATTCACCATACACCAGGCAGAAGAGAAGCAAATTTATCCCAGCAATCAAGGAATATCGAGAGGCAAGTGTGAGATTCACACTACTGTATCCAGCCGTCTTCAGAATATTTTTTCCCTGGGGATCAAAGATATTTTTGATGCAGAACAGGCTAAGGCAGTAATACAAACGTTTATAGGTTAATTAAGTTCATAGGTAAGCATTAAGCTAACTGCTCTTATGGGCTTTTTTAAGCCTAGTCAATTTCCATTTTGTGCTAGAAATAACCTATCTCATTTGGTTATAGATAGGTCTTAACCATCTCATTGTCAATAAGTATATATTACCCCAATTGAGAATAACCGGGATCATACATAATTATATATTACCCCAACTGAGAATAATTGGGATCATACCCAAGATAATTTGAGGGGATCCGTGTATAGAATAAAGCTTTCAGGAGCTGCCTCTGTCCATTAGTAGTACAGAGGCAGTCCCGGGGTAAATTTTCTGTTTCCCATCCATAGATCTAAGTTGTACTTGATTACGGATAGAGATGAACTTTGTTTTATGTGAATGGGGACTCTATTCAACAGCAGCAGTATCCTCTGAGAAATATACCTGTCCCTCTTAAATGTTCTGTTGATGTTGAAGAAGAGGATTACATTCCCAGACTAAGTATTTCTGATGACATTTGACTTGCTAATGTGCAGTAAATCCATCAGTAATGGGTCAGAGGATGTCTTGTATGCCAGACACAGGTTACCTATTAGCAGTCTGTAGGATACCATGTATAGTGACACAGCTTTGAGTTGGTCCATGAAGGACATGTTGTTTAGGCCTTGTATCTCTTTAGTAAGGTATCTCTGTGGGTGTTCCAGTTGCTGCATGTGCTCGACTGATGCATGCAAAAGGGGGCACTATATTCAATGACTGGCCTAATGAGGGCTAAGTAAAGGGGGGAGCAATGACATCCCTAGATCTACACAGAAACCCTTTGTTTATAAGCTGTGCAATACAGAAGGTCTTTTTTACAACAATAGACACATGTTGGTCAAAAGTTAGGTCACTGTCCACATAAGTTCCCAAATCCCAAACAGCTGGGTCAACTATTATGGGGCATATTGTCAATGTGGTAGTTTCCTGGGTAGATGACTTCCCAAAGGATAAAATAATATTTTTGTGAATTTAGTTTCAGTCCATGGTTTTGGCATCAGTTATTTATTTGAGAAGAATGAGAAGAATTATGCAGCTGCTCAGCAAAAAGCTACCTCAACCTGGCCAAAGGTTTTTGACACAATTCCTCACTCAGTCATAGTACAAAAGTTAAGCAAACTGGGAATAAACACCTTTATCACCCAATGGACTGCTAACTGGCTCACAGATAAGGAGCAGGGTAGATGACTTTCCTATAGTGATGTGCTAAACTTCCACAGACATCCATCTGAGGATGGAGGCTTAAGGCAGTATATATACACCGGGCTAGGTGAAAACCTCTAAGCTGCTCCCCCTATCCCCAGAAAGCACAATTCGTAAATTAGAACACATACAAACAATCTGACAGCCCTTAATTTCAATCTCCTTCAGCAGTTTTCCATCTCTCACAACCATGACTTTCTCATCGCAGTTCACCAAACTATAAGATTTCCTGCAGGATGGCTAAGTAATTTAAGGATTCAATGACTTTTCCTAATCTGCAAAGCTTGTCAGCCATAGCCCTTTGGTATTGGCTTTTATTTCAGAAAGACAGATGCCAAACAGCATAGGTCCCAGCACAGAATCCTGGAGACTCCACTGGTGACTGGTCTCTTTGTGTAGTTAGCTTCCTCTATTTTGATTTCATGCATCCTATCTGTGAGCCAAATGGCAATCCATTGGGTGACAGATGGGTTTATTCACAGTTTATTTTGCTTTTCTACTATGCCTTAATGGGAAATTGAGTCAAAAATGTTGGCCAGGTCGAGGTACACGGTGTGTGCCATTTTACCTTCATCCATTTCTTTGGTGACATTTAAAAAAAATAGCTTGAGGTACTTGGTGTGTGCCATTTTGGCTTCATTCATTGCTTTGGTGACCTTTTCAAAAAAAAAAAAAAACAGGTTGAGGTATGTGATGTGTGCCATTCTGTTTTCTCCCATTGCTTTGGTGACCTTTTCATAAAATCCACCAGATTGAATAAGCATGACCTGCCCTTGATGAATCCAAACTAATAAGGATCCAGTGCTTGGAGGTTCCCTATGTCCTGATCGATTAATTCCATGATAAGTCTTTACTTGGCCTTGCAAATGAGACCGATCAGACTTATATATCTGTAATTGCCTGAGTTTGTAGAACAACAAAAAGTGAGCCATCAAACAGCAGAGGACCCGAATTCTCATTCTTCTGACAATAAAGCTGATAGAGAGAATTTGCCAGTGAAATATTTTCCAATGTTCCAAAGGAAAATAATTAAAAGACACAGCAAAGCACAGGAGTTGACTATAAGAATCAGGAGTACCGTGAACTTGAACCACAGTCTGGTGTTGAAAGATGGAGATGAACAGGATGATGACCAGCAACATTAAAATTAGTGAATAAATGTAAGATTATAAAGCAACATTCACATTTATGAAATATGGCTTTGCAAGAAAAAGTGGGCTGAGAAGGACTGGACTTTTGTTGACCTTATTAAACTTGTGGGTGGACTGTACAGCATATATCCTACTTTATGTAATTAATGTTTAAAAGGACACTAAAAGGGGAACAAGTAACTATAAAAAAGTAACTGTAAGTAAAATAATTTTTGTTCTTAATAGTATTTGTATAAAATATTTAATGATATAAACTGCATGTTATATAGTAAAGTAGTTTTATGTAGTAGGTAGTTGTGGGTATCTTAAATGTGGGGGTGAGGGTGAATCTTTTACTGTTGTACACGATAAAGATATTAAAGTAAAGAAGTAATTTTTTCATTTTAAGAAATATAGGTGTTATAATGTGAAAATAGAAAGGATGGAGAAAAGCAAGTTTAAGGTAATATGCTGTAATCTTGGGCTGTTGCATTGGGGGCGTGGTGTAAAGGTGCACTGATTATATTATACATAGAGTTGAGATGTTTTATTTTTGTATAGGTGAATGTCTGAATTAATGTCATTGGCCTAACCTAAAAAAAAGAAATTATGTCTTACCATAATATTCCATCTGTGTTGTTGATCTTCACTAATCTTTGAGAGTGGGATTGGTTCCAAGCCTCGGAACCGACTCAGCCATTTACTCCTGCTCGCACCTTCCAAACTTTCGAGCCAGGCACTACTCATAATGCTCCCCTCAAAATTACCTCAGATCGAGCTTTCCCAACATAGTGGTGGACAGACAAGTGGAAATTATAGTCAAAATAATACACATAATAGTTAGAGACCAGATATGTGTCCTTCATATGAAGCTGGCTATGGAAAATCTGATTCACTAAGAGTCTCAGGTTGGGGGAAGGAGGATGGGGATGTCAAGGATTAGTGAAGATAGACAACACAGATGGAACGTTATGGTAAGACATAACTTCTTTATCTGATGTTGTCGATCTTCACTTAGTCCTTGATAGTGGGATAGAGTCTCCAGCTACTTTAGTCTTGGGAGGTCTCACAGAAGAATATTCCTAAGCACCCAGAGGATGCCCATCTTGTAATGAGTGCTAAAGGTACGAGGAGAAGACCAACTGGTTGCTGCGCAGATATTGTTCAAAGATGCCCTGGCATGAAAAACTGCAGAATGTGCCATTGCTTTCATTCAATGAGCTTTAACTGGATGTGAAAGTTGGAGTCCTCTAGAATGACAGATGAAAGTTATGCAGTCTCTAAGTCATTTGGCCAAAGTAACCTTGAAACTGGATTACCTAATGAGAGAGAGGAGAATGCCACAAATAATTGGCCAGATATTCTAAAATCCTTTGTTATGTGAAGATAAAATATTAATTGTCTGTGGACATCTAGTAAGTGAAGGGCATACTGCCCTTTATTAGAAAAATTAGGAAAGAAGACTGGCAGTTGAAGAGTTTGGTTAATGTTAGATTCCGAAACAACCTTAGCTACAAAGGTTGATTTTTTTTGTCCTAAGAGCATCCCTTTACTTGTGAAATATTAAATAGGGAGGTTTGCAGGATAAGGCCTGAAGTTCAGATACTCTTCTGGCGATGTAATAGCTACCAAAAATAAAGTTTTCCAAAACAAATATTTTAAGTCACAAGTCACCGATGGCTCGAAAGGGTTCATAGTAAGGGCCTGAAGAACTAAAGTTAGATCCAAGGAGGAATGGGTTCCTTCAATGGATGTCTTAACATTAGGAGATCCTTTAAAAATGGTTTACAAAGTTTGTGTGACATTAGAGATGCACCATTAAGACCCATATGAAAGTTGGAAATTGCTGCTAGGTGAACTTTAATTGTTGAAGTAGAGGAACCAGATTGTTAAAGGATAGCTAGAAAATCCAATACCTTATAAATAGGGCTTGTAAAAGGGTCTAGTCCATTGTCAAGGGCCCAGTTAGCAAATTTTTCCCATTTACTTTGATACAGCTTCCTAGCAGAAGGTTTGTGATCAGCAAAAACAATTTCTCGGACAGGAGAAGAAAGGCAAGGATGCCTGGCAATCATGGGAATTGGAGAAGCCACACTGTAAGCTTGAGATGTTGGGAGATTCGGATAAACCATGCTCTCCAGATGAGACAGCAGATCTGGAGCTGAGTCCAGACTCCATGGTTTCTGAAGAAGATGAGGCCAAAGGAATGGAAACCAAACTTGTCTAGGCCAGAAGGGGCAAAGAAGATTACTGAGTTCTCTGACCTTTAGGCTTTCTTTAGAAACTGGGATATCAAGGGAGTCATGGGAAAGGCATAGAGGAGACCAGGGGGCCAACTGTGGAGAAGAGCATCTCTGAGTGACTCCCCCGGAGGGGGAATTAGGGCAAAGTAATTGCTGCACTTGTTGCTCAGGGGGGATGCAAAAAGTTTGCAGCAAGGTTGGCCCCAGTGATGAAAAATCTTCTTTGCCACCACAGGATTGAAAGACCACTTGTGATGCATGAGAATGGTTCTGCTCAGTTTGTCCGCTATCACATTGGAGCTCCCTGAGATGTGCATTGCTGTGAGAAAGCAGTTGGAAGAAATTACCCATTGCCAAACTCAGAGGGTTTCTTGACATAATGGGTAAGATTTGGTCCCCCCTTGTTTGTTGCAGTATCAGACTACTGACATGTTGTCCATCTGAATAGCTACTGTCCCTAGAGGAAGGATGTCTTGGAATGCTTGCAACGCTAATAGCATGGCCCTCATCTCTTGATGTGCAAGTTGGCCTCCAATTGGGACCATGTGGCTTGGACTGTTCTTCCCACATAATGCCCCCCCCAATCTGGAAAGCATCCATAGTCACTATGGCTTGGGGCTGGGGAAGAATGAATGGCCGACTCAAGAGAATCTGATCAGAGTGGAGCCACCATGTGAGATCCTATTTCAACGATTGGTAATCAAGATTAGGTGAGACATTAGTAGGTGCATCACACTGAGAAGCAAGTAGCCATTGCAAAATTCACATGTGATGCCTTGCTAGGGGAACAACAATTACTGATTCTGCCATGGAGACTAATATTTGTAGGAATAGTTTTGTGGGAACCCTTTTGTTTCATAGAATTCGTCTGACTTGTGGTCTGATGTGTTGAAGTCTTTCTGGAAGGAGTGAGGCAATTCCTGAAACAGTGTTTAAACGGGCTCCAATAAATTCTAATTGCTGAGTGGGTTGCAAGCTTGATTTCTCAAAATTTTTGGTTATGCCTAGAAATGTACAGAGGTGTAGAGTCGTACCTCTCAACTGTACAGATTTGCACAGAATGTCCAGATTTTTGCCTCATATTTTTTATCTGTTCCTCATAAAATTAGTGATTTTCTGGCAAATCACTGGAATGTTCTGAAGAAGTCACTAAATAATAATATACATTTGTGTTTTAGACTTCATATCCTTCAGAAAAATGCATGCTAAGACAAACCTGTCACTCTAGCAACTTTCTGAGTTTATAAAATGAATATTTAAAATCTGTCTCTATTTTTCAGCCTTTTTCCCCCCAATTCTGTTAGGCTTTTCCAGATTTTTTGCAGTAAGAGGTTGAGATGGATGTGTAGAGTGTAGTCTATTGCCCATTCTAACTGACGTCTGGTGGTCAAGGTAGGGAACTACTCGAAATCCTAGCAATCTGAGATGAGCTGCCACTACTGCCATGCATTTGGTGAAAACCGTTGGGGGCTGTGGTGAGTCCAAGGGGCAGCACTCTGAACTGGAAATGATTGGCTCCCAACCAGAAACGCAGATATCTCCTGGAGCTTTTGTCCATTTTCTATATGGTAATAAGCATCCTGAAGGTCTAACAGAGCACATTCAACTGCCTTTTTCCAAGAATGGAAGTATCTACTGTAACGAGACCATCCGGAATTTGGTTTGCTGAATGGCCTTGTTGAGATGGCTGACATCCAAGATGGGTCTCCAGTCCCTCTGTTTTTTTTTGGGCACTAAAAAGAACCTTGAGTAAAACCCAGATCCTGTTTGGTCTGCTGGGGCTTTCTGGATGACTCTTTTGTCTAGCAGTCTTTGAATCTCTAAAGTTGCTGCTTCCCTGTGACTGGGTGGTATGTCAGTGAGTTTCTTCTAGGATGATGGGGGAACTGATAGAGGTATTTTGTAACCTCTGGACATTATTCCCTGCACCCATTTATCCATAGTTAATATTTGCCAGGCAGATTGGTGCAGAGAGAGTCATCCCCTGACTGCCTCCAGAGGAGGACAATCAGGCACCCATTCAGGGGGCTGGTAGGAAATAGCAGAGAAAGATTCTCTGGACCCTTGGTTTTGAGGTCCATTTCTGCCTCTGAGGTGGCATCTTCCGTTACTTCCCCCTCTGCCCTGGGGAAAGTCTTTGCCATATGAATTCTGGAAAGGCCCTTTGGATTTTTTAAATCATAGTCTCCCACTTCTCTGGTTACTAGAATAGGGCCTCTGAGGAGTGTAAAAACATATGCCTATGGCAGAAAGAACCTTATCATACTTTTCACATCTGGCTAAAGTGTCTTTAACCTTGGGACCAAAAAGGGTAGATCTGTCAAACGGAGCGTTGACAAACAATGCTTTGAATGGCTCCACAAAGTCGCACAAGCACATCCAGGAATGCCTTCTAATGGCTATGCTTAAACCTGCTGCTCTGGAAGTCCCTTCAGCTGCATGAGCAATCAGCCTCGTGGATGAATTAGAAATTGCATCAAGGGTTGCTAGCTGAGATGTAACTTTGTCCTGTACCCCTTCAGCCACTGCTCCTTTGAGGGTATCAGAGAGCTCCTTGATCAGATCCAGCTGTAGTCTTATAAAATGCACCATATAATTCAAGGACCAGACAGCAAAGGTCATTGAAGCATAAGCGCACTTCCCAAATCTATCCAAAGTTCCAGACTCCTTGTTAGGAGGTTGGACAGTCGGATTTTCCTCGGCAAGTTCCCATTTTGTGGCTGCCACTATCATCACGGCATCAACGAGTATTGCTTTGACCCATGACGCTCATCCTTAGGAGCTGATAAATACGATCAGGGCTTTTGGGGATCAGCTCAATGACGTCATGCACCTTCCACGCTCATAGCAATCAACAGCAGGCAGAGAGATCCAAGTAGTAGAGGGTTGGGCACAAAAAGCCTCCAGGTATACTGACTTCTCCAAGGAAGGTTGGATAGAAGACCAGCCATCCCTCTGTTTCAGGATTTCTAGGATGTCCTCAAAGGAAACATCATCAGGGGTGACCTGGGGGAACCTCCTCCTTCGTCAAAATCAGTATCTTCAGTGAAAGACTCTTCCAGGGGGTCTGAGGTGCTTCCAAACTGCACTTCACCTTTGCAGGAACTCCCTCAGGGGATGATCTGGGGAACTGTCCAAAGAGGAAACCACCAAAGTGGGTGAAGAATTTTTTTTTTTAGCAATTAAGAAGGGATAGAGATAGATAGAAAGAGGAAAATACCAACAATGGTAATATAAGAGTACCTAAAAATGTAATAAGGGAAAGAATTATACTAACAATGGTACTTACAGAGACAAGCAATGGTAGAAAGATGAAGAGAAAAGAAACACACTCATGCAAAGCTACAAGAGGAGCGGGTATACAAAGAGAAGACTGAAGAAGTGAATTACACAAAAATATGCAGAGATAAGAGTTTTAATAGAAATAAACTTACTCAGAATCAGCCAAGACTTAAGAAAAGGACAAACTTGTCTGACCTACAAAGCAGCAAATGAGATGTGAAGTAATTTTGAGAGGAGCATTATGGGTAGTGCCTGGCTTGAGAGTTTGGAAGGCGTAAGCTGGAGTAAACAGCCAAGTCAGTTCTGAGGATCAGAACCCATTGGCAAGGATTGAGTAAAGACTGACAATATTAGATCAAGTGTTTTCTGTAAGCAAGTAAGCTTGAAAAATAAGACAAAATGATGACTCTCATGAAAAGTGCTAAGTTTTGTGCATACGCAATGATATTAGATTGGTTTTGTTTCTCATTTAGCAAATGCTCAGCATGAGTCAAGAAATCTGCAGCTAAAGGTAGCTGTATATTCTGTTCTTATGTTTCCATGGAGATGAGCTGACTATAGGCGCAAGCAATTATCCTTCTGAGCATTGTTTGTTGAGGGAAATGATAAAAATTTAAAGATATAAGGGCAAGCAGTTCAGTAAAATAATAAAGTTTGAATTTGACGGAAGTGAATAAGAGATAGCAGCTTCCCTAGCAGCCTTAATACTTTAACGTATTTAACAGAACAGTGTATAACTTAGTTTTAGTTTTATTTAAAGATAGCCAGTGCACTTTTTCTTAAGGCCAAAAGTTAATGTCTTCTGAAAGCAAACAAGCTGTTTTTCACATTTGGGAGGGGAACAGAGATAAGAAAAGAATAAGCAGCAATCAAAATGATGACTCTCATGAAAAGTGCTAAGTTTTGTGCATACAGAATATTAGCTTGGTTTTTGTTTCTCATTTAGCAAATGCTCAGCACGAGTCAAGAAATCTGCAGCTAAAGGTAGCTGTATAGTCTGTTCTTATGTTTCCATGGAGATGAGCTGACTATAGGCACAAGCAATTATCCTTCTGAGCATTGTTTGTTGAGGGAAATGATAAAAATTTAAAGGTATAACGGCAAGCAATTCAGTAAAATAATAAAGTTTGAATTTGATGGAAGTGAATAAGAGATAGCAGCTTCCCTAGCAGCCTTAATACTTTAATGTATTTAACAGAACAGTGTATAACAGTGTATAACTTTATTTGAAGATAGCCAGTGCACTTTTTCGTAAGGCCAAACGTTAATGTCTTCTGAAAGCAAACAAGCTTTTTTCACATCTGGGAAGGGAACAGAGATAAGAAAAGAATAAACAGCAATCAGCATAAGTTGGAGCACAGACTGTAACATGCACTTAAGCATGGATAACCTTAAGTTTAGGTTTGGCAATGCCTGTGGGTGCAGCTGCCTATTCAGGACAATTGTTCCTATCAGAAGGGTTAAACTTCATTTTTTGAAGATGTACATTTTGTGTGTTTGTTCTAAGTTAACATGTTATGGGAGTGTTCTGAAAATGTATTTAGTGTTTTGTTAGAGGGTTTGTTTTCATTAAACATTCTGAAAAAAGTGATACAGTTTCAAGTAGAAATGACAAAAACAACTGTATAAAAAAATCAATCTGCCAATCAGGTTACACAAACATTGGAAATATACATTCAAAAAATCTGTTGTGTCTAACAGGTGGGAATAATAACTTCCTATCATAGTGGCTGCACCATCCCTATTATTTCGGAATGCAAATGGCCTTACAAGTACTGACAAATAGTATGAGTATTCAACTGCATTAAGAAATGCAGCAGGAGACACATTTGGATAGAAATGACTATCTGAATTTGATAAGAAAGGATTTCAGGATGGATATTCATCAGAATAACAGGGACAAAGGAAAAGGAAAGTATTATACTAATTGCTAAATGAGCTCCTATAGTGAGAAAAGAGAAAAGAAAAGATAATGAGGGAAGATTTGTGGTAGTAACCAGCTACTGACAAGGTAGGAGGATTATGATGGCATGTATTTATATTCCATAAAAACTGCTATTATGGAGATAAGAACATTTTGGGAGAAGTAATCAGTTTTCAGTAGGGACTGAAAAGGGTCGAATGACTAGCTCATTCCACTGATTAATCTTAAATAAAAATAATTAATGTATAAATCATGATTTGTGAGTGTAATTAGTCTAATTTTTAATGCTTCATGTTCCCTAAATTGTAGGGGTCGCTTGATATTTGACGCGACTTTATTGGATAACTATTATAACCAGTTCCATCAACTATTACATATAGTAACTTTATCCAAAAGCAAGAATACTTTGGAGATAAGAACCTGACAGATTTAACACTTTAACATTTGTAGACCTGAATCTTTAAAAACGGTTTGTCAGTTTTATGTTGTTGATACTTCTGAACCCGAGGTGTGATATTTTAAGGTCTGAATCCAAAGATGACTACTTCTGACCTGTAGGTATAGATAGCAAAACATTCTCATATACAACTCCAGGATTAGGAGGGATGTTACTACACTGTAGGAAATACAGAAAAGATAACTACATACTAGGTTATTATTTATCTTACAAATGACCTCTTCGACTTCTCTTGGCACTGTGCAAGATATTGCCACTCCTCTTCTTGTATCCCTCTAATCATTGTCTTGTTTAAAAATGAATACTGAGATTTCAGTAAAAATACATCATCCATTTCTGTAGGCCTTACTTCCAAACAGTCTCAGCAATGTGTTAACAGAGAGGCAATTCACATGATAAAAATGCATTATAACTTAGGGAAGAAAATATACATTCTCAATAGAAAATAAGTGGCTGTATACATGAAAAAAAAAGAAATTATGTTCTTACCATAACATTCCATGTGGAGTGTTCATCTCGCCTTTGTTCTTACACATGGGTTCGGAGCCAATCCTCGGCTCCGAGTCGGCCGCATAGCAAAGCTCTGCATCTTAGAGAAGCTCGAGACCAGGCTATATCCCACAATCCTCCCTGCCATTACTCAGATCTAGTTTGCAGACAAACCAGACTAACAATAAACCTGAGGTGCTAAGGCTACATACTGCTACAAAAATTCAGGGACACCATCTCACTGACAAATAAACTAAAAGGGTAACGAATATACCCTATGAGGTAAGAGGTAATATATATACCCGGAAGAGGTAAAGACATGTGGACCAGACTCTAGTCCTACTCGTTCTTCCAAACACGTGAGGGAGGGAAGGGGGGGAATGTAAGAACAAAGGCGAGATGAACACTCCACATGGAATGTTATGGTAAGAACATAACTTCTTTATGTGAGAGTGTTCAATCTCGCCGTTTGTTCTTACACACGGGTAGCGTCCCTAGCTCCATCACCCTGAGTGACTCATGGAAGAACGTTCCTGAGCACAGTGGAACCAAAAGATGTCCTGTCTTTGGAGGCTTTGTCAACCCTATAATGAGCGATGAAAGTATGTAGTTTAGACCACGTGGCTGCTGCACAAATCGTGTCCAAAGGCAGGCGAGCTGCATGAGCCAAGGAAGTGGAAACGGATCTAGTAGAATGGCCCTTAGGTTTGGTGGGCAAGGCCTGATTTGACTTAGAATACACAAAGGCTATACAATCAGTAAGACATTTAGAAAGCATACGTTTTGTAACTGCCATGCCCGTTTCATTGTCTGCAAATGCAACAAAAAGTTAATCTGTTTTTCTGTAATCTTTAGTCCTGTCCAAATAAAATCTTAGCTGTCTGTGGACATCTAACTTGTGCAGCATATATTCCAGCTTGCTGGTATGGTTTTTGAAGAAAGTAGGGAGTTCATTGGACTGATTAATATTTATGATAGAACATACCTTAGGATGGAAAGACGGATTTGTTCGTAAGGAAACTCTATCTGGGTGGAAAATTAAGTAAGGTGGTTTAATTGACAGTGCTTGCAGCTCTGACACTCTCCGAGCTGAAGTAATCGCTACAAGAAAAAGAGTCTTCCACAACAAAAACTTCAGGAGGCAAGAAGAGGCTGGTTCGAAGGGTGGCAACATTAGTTGTGACAATAACAAATTTAAATTCCATGGGAATAAAGGGTCTCTGACGGGCGGTCGAAGATGGAAGGAACCTTTCATAAAAGCCTTACAAAGCCTGTGGGGCATAACAGAAGAACCGTCCTCACCAACATGGAAGTTGGATATGGCCGCCAACTGTACTCTTAGTGTGGAAGTAGAGGCTCCTTCGTGGAAAAGGATGGATAGAAATTCTAGAACTTTATGTAAAGGAGCAACCAGGGGATCCAAGTGTTGACTAGATACCCAGTACACAAAGCGTTTCCATTTACTCTTGTAGAGTTTTGTAGTGGAAGCCTTATGAGAGGCAACCAAAATGCGTTGAACTGCCGGAGAAAGTAGATCAGACCTGGCTAGGCGGGGAAGTGGAGCAGCCAAGCTGCTAGTTTGAGGGATAGAAGAGACAGGTGAGGAACTCCCGACGAATGTGTCAGTAGATCTGGTACTGGGTCCAGGATCCACGGTTCCTCTGTTTGATGGGCTCGAAGAAAGGGGAACCATATCTGTCGAGGCCAGAATGGGGCTATGAGTATAATTGTCCTTTCCAGGTTCATGGCTTTCTGAAGACATTTGGGAATCAAGGGGGTAGGTGGAAATGCATATAGGAGACCCGGGAGCCAATCATGTATCAGTGCGTCCCTGGGGACATCCCCTGGAGGGGGTAGAAGGGCAAAGTAGCTTCTGCATTTGGTATTCATCGGGGAGGCGAATAGATCGCAGCAAGGCTGGCCCCATTTGCGGAAAATTCTTTCCGCCACCTGTAGTTTGAGGGACCACTCGTGAGGTAACAGGATGGCTCTGCTCAACCTGTCCGCAATGACGTTGGATGACCCCGGGATGTGCGTTGCTATCAGAAAGTGACCCGTGGACTCTACCCATTGCCAAATTCTCATGGCCTCTCTGCATAATGGGTAAGATCTGGTTCCCCCTTGTTTGTTTATGTACCAGACTACAGACATGTTGTCTGTCTGAACTGCTACTGTTCCTAGAGGTAGGAGGGTTTGAAAGTGTTGCAACGCCAAGAACACCGCCCTCATTTCCAGAACATTTATGTGCAGGTTGTACTCCATGTTGGACCATTCCCCTTGGACTGTTCTTCCCTGAAAAAGTCCCCCCCATCCAATCAGAGAAGCGTCCGTGGTTATAGTGGCCGTCGGATTCGGTAGGCCGACCCATAGTGAGATCCTGACTGGACACCCACCATGAGAGGTCTCGCTTGCAAGAATCTGTTATCAGAATCTCGTGCATTAGGGGTAACTGCTGGAACGACCACTGCGTGAACAGCAGCCATTGGAGGAGCCTCATGTGCAATCTCCCCATAGGAACTGCAATCAGGGACGCTGCCATGAGTCCCAAAACCTTCAACACCAATTTGGCTGGGGCTTTCCTGTATTGCAGTAGAAGAAGAACCTGTTCCTTGAGGGATGAAGCCCTTACTTGAGGGAGCTTTACCAATGTTAAGCGCGTATCTAGGTCTGCTCCGATGAATGAAATATGCTGTGAGGGCAGTAAGGCAGATTTTTCGAAGTTTATGGAAATCCCTAGGTGGGAACAAAGGTTGACTGTATAGTCTCTGGCTTGTATGAGGCGACGCTCGGTGGTGGCGGTGAGGAGCCAGTCGTCCAGATAGGGAAACACCCGGAATCCTAGACATCTCAAGTGAGACACTACCACTGCCATGCATTTAGTGAATACCCTGGGGGCTAAGATGAGCCCAAAGGGCAGGGCTTGAAATTGAAAATGACTGGCTCCCAGCGGGAAGCGCAGGTGATCTCTGGACGGTCTGGCCATCTTGATGTGGTAGTACGCGTCCTTGAGATCTATCGAGCACATCCAGTCGTCCTTCTGCAAAAATGGAAGGATCGACTGAAGCGTGACCTTCCGGAACTTTTCCTTCTTCACGAAGGTATTGAGATTGCTGAGATCCAAAATGGGTCTCCAGTCCCCTGTCTTTTTTGGAACTAAAAAAGCTGCTCTCTCTAAAGCTAAAAACACAGTCCATACAGCCTACCTTGACCTTGCAAAGGCTTTCGACACAATACCCCACTCGGGTATTGCAGAAAAACTTACCAGCTTAAATGTAAACCCATATGTCACAAGATGGGTTGCAAACTGGCTTAAGGACAGAACCCACAGGGTTAGAGTTGCTGGCGCTGTGTCAGACTCCAAGCCGGTCACAAGTGGTGTCCCACAGGGCTCGGTCCTTGGCCCCCTATTGTTTGGCATCTACTTCTCAGAAGTACAGGCCAACATGGGAGGACTTTGGCTGACAAAGTTTGCAGACGACTGCAAACTGGGCGCCATAGTGGAAAGTGCATCAGACACGGATATCATTCAGAAGGGACTCACGGAAACAGATAGCTGGTGCCAGAGCCATGGCCTGAAGTTAAACGCCAAAAAATGTATAGTCATACCCTTCGGGAAAAACAAGGTAACCCCAAGCTACCATATAGGTGGCAATCCACTAAGCACAGAAGAGGTTATCAGGGACCTGGGGACCCAGGTTGGCAGTGGCCTTTCTTTTGACACTCACGTTGCTAAAGTGGTTAGAAAGACCTTCTACATTGCCCACCTGATCATGAAGGGATTCACATCCAGATCTAGTGAGGTCATTGTTCCCCTGTACTCTTCACTTATCAGACCAATGATCGAGTACAATGCCCCATTCGGGATGTATCTCACCCGACATCTGCAGCAATTGGAGAGACCCCAAAAGTTCCTCACCAAAAGGATAAAGGGACTCCAAAATCTGTCATATGCTGCCAGATTGAAGAAACTCCAGCTCTATTCAGTCGCATACCGTCTGCTCAGAGGTGACATGTGCCTGACATACAAGGCCATGTCCAACCCGAATTAATGGACATGCTCCACCTCAAAAATCCAAATCCACCAAAACCACTAGAGCAAGCGACTTAAACCTTAGCACGGATATAAATAGGACGTGCTGGAGGGATAGATTTATCACTCAGAGACTCCCTATGCTGTGGAATAAAATCCCGGTCCATGTGAGGCAGAGCACCTCGCTGACTCTGTTCAAGAGAAATCTAGACCTGTGGATGGGAGATCGTAGGTTTACCCCGGGAATCATCTCTGTGTCACTGCTGGACAGAGGCACAACAAACTAATGGGCACAGTATTTTTTCATATAAGGGGTGGCGTAAGCCACAAAAATTTGGGCTAGGCTTATAAATGCCTTAGGGCAGATAGCCTAGTATAAACCTATGAACCTATGAACCTATGAGTATGTTCCGGATCCTTTTTGGTCCGCCGGGACTGGCTGAATGACTCTTTTTTTGAGCAGCTTTGAAATTTCTATTGCTGCTGGGCCTCGCAGACAGGGTGGCACATCTGGAGACCTTCTTTGTTGGGGTGGAGTTGACATAAAGGGGATTTTGTATCCTCTGGTTACAATGCTTTTTACCCAGGAGTCTGAGGTGAGAGTTAGCCAGGCCTGTGGGTATAAAGCCAAGCGACCCCCGACTGCCTCCAGAGCAGGACAGTCGGGCCCCCATTCAGGAGTGCTGGAAAGGCTTACCAGGGATAGGATACCTGTCGCCTTGGTTCTGCGGACCTCCTCTGCCGCCGGGGCGACGTCTTCCATGTCTGCCCCCCTCTGCCTCTGGGGGGGGGGGGGTTCACTCTGTGTGGCCTGGAAAGATCCCTGAGTTCTATGGAACCACATTTTTCCGCCTCGTTGCCCTTTGGGGTACGGTCTAGATGGAACAGAAAAATGGACTCCAACAGCAGACAGAGTCTTTCCTTCCTGCTCACACCGAGTTAATGTCTCTTTCACTTTGGGCCCAAAAAAAGTGGCACCATCAAAGGGGGCGTTGGCGAAGGAAGACTTGAAGGCTTCCGCAAATGAGCACAGCCGCATCCAGGATTGTCTTCGTAGAGCAATCGCTGAAGCTGCGGCTCTACTCGACCCTTCAGCCGCATACGAGATGAGCCTCATGGACGAGTTCACTACGGAGGTAAGGGTGTTAAGCTGTGCTGTTACCTTATCTGAAACAGCAGCATCTGTGTTACCCTGGAGGGTATCTCCCAGCTCCTTGATGAGATCCCTCTGTAGATGTGTAAAATGTGTCAAATAGTTTAGCGACTGCATGGAAAAAGTCGCTGAACTAAAAACGCGCTTCCCGTATCTGTCCATAGTCCTAGAATCCTTATTAGGAGGATGAACAGAAGAGGAAGACTCCGACATCTCCTTTTTAGTGGCTGCAGCCACCACCATAGCGTCAACCGGGACTCCTTTGGTGAGATAAGTCTTGTCCTGGGGAGCGGTAATAAATTTGCTTGGTTTTCGAGGGACCGGTTCCACTGTGTCCGGTGTCCCCCATGCCCTTCGAGCAATCAAATCCATTAACTCATCGAAGGGAGGAGTAACCCAGTAGGTAGAAGGTTGAGCACCAAATGCCTTCAGCAACACCGACTCGTCCTCAGTGGGGGCTAGGGACTGCCAATCACCCCTCTGTTTTAATATCTCCAAGATGTCCGCAAATGAGACATCCTCGGAGGGGGATTTTGGGAACCCCTCTGACTCATCCAAGTCAGTGTCAGAAGTTAGAGATTCCTGTGGGGAATCTAAGTGCCTCCTCTTGCACAATCTTTTCCTCGGAACCTCATCGGAGGGGGATTCCGGTGAGGCCTCCGAGGAACAGGGGGCATCCTCTGGGGATGGCTGAGACAATGGTGCTCCACGCTTTGGATGTGTCGTGGGAACAGAAACAGAGAGCAGCTCCTTAAGGGAGGGAGAAGACGCGTCCGATGAAGTGGTTGTCTGTGTAGACAAAACCTTCCTCATGAGGTCAAAAACCCCTGAACCTCGGGTCGAGGACTCCCCCGGTTCCGAAAAACATGGAAGAATCCGAGACACGGGGCCCATGGGTCTCGACCCCGAGGACGGAGCTGAGCCAATGTGCGCCGAGGCCCCGAGAGGGAGAGTCGGCACCGAAAGGTCGGTACGACTCTCGGTCCCGGAACCAAGGAGAGATCGTTGACTCCGCGACTCACCTATAGGTTCCGATGGAGTCGAGGTAAATGGTGTCGATCGTGCAATGGACAGTTTTGGCACCGAGGGCTCCACTATCATCGGCTCATCCTCTTCCGGCTCCGAAGACTGGATGGGTCTCGAAGGAGGATCTGTTGGAGATAAGGGAAGGCCTTCTAGTTTCGACACCAGTTGGGAGGAAACTGCAATCAATTTGGAAAGGGCCGTGTTCTCCATAAGTTTCTGCACGACACGATCCACATCAGTATCGGATAATGGTCTGGAAGATCGGGTCGAAGGGGCCGAAGATGGCACCGACCGAAGAATAGAAGGTGGCGGTAGTTCGAACACCGGTTGCAAGACCTGGGGCTCAGTGAGAGATAAACGTTCGACGCTCGGCCCTGAAGTCTGTGGAACCAGCGAACGAACTTTAGAAGATGTACACGGAGCCAATGACATGGGCTCCGACATCTTCTACCTCTTCGAGGACTTAGAAGCCTGGTCAGACTTGTCCAAGGCCTCCTGGAAAGCAGGCTTAAGAAGTCCCCTGTCTATAAGTTTCTTGCGTCTATCTGTCATGACCCTCCCACTGAAGGAATGGCAAATAGAGCAATCCTCTTGCAAGTGGAGAGGGCCAAGACAGTAGACGCAGGAAGTGTGGTTGTCAGTGATGGACATTTTCTGTCCACACTGACACCTTTTAAAACCAGACTTGGCTTTTTCAGACATAACAGTAAACTCACTGTAAAAAAGATAGAATTTAACACTAGCTAATATTAAGGGAAAAAAATAAAGCAATATAGAAGGGTAGGCCCCAAAAGGGAAACCTATAAAAAAAAAAACTAACTACAATACACACACACACACACACACTATAATATCAGAAAATAAATTATCAAAAACTATAGAACTATAGAAGTATAAGAACTTTTGACAAAAAAGACTATCTTATCTGTCTAATAACAGTTTTCTCTGGTCCGAGCTCTCTGAACGATGTGACCCGTTGCAGCGGCAAACTAGATCTGAGTAATGGCAGGGAGGATTGTGGGATACAGCCTGGTCTCGAGCTTCTCTAAGATGCAGAGCTTTGCTATGCGGCCGACTCGGAGCCGAGGATCGGCTCCGAACCCGTGTGTAAGAACAAACGGCGAGATTGAACACTCTCACATCACAGGTTAAGCTATATGCAGCTATTATTTATTTAGTGTAAAAACTACTTATAAACTACTGTCACTCTGTGAAAAAGTGGTAAAGTAGCTCAGAAAATGAAACTGGTGTCACAAAATATCCACTGAGTGGAGATTATGGAGGCAAAGAAGTGCAGGATTCAGAAAAGGAAGAGAAAATATATCAGTTTCATAATACCAAAGCATGTGCACTGGGCATGCGGAATGGAAACATGGCAGAAAATGAGAACCTATCTGTAATGCATTGCAGCTTTTAGTATCAGGAGTAAAGTTTTCTAATATTAAGGAAATGACTAAAGATCCTACAACATCAATATTAAAAAGAAATGTCATGTGGTTCTATAGAGAAACAGTAAGATACAAACTTTGAATTCACGCAGCCATCACTCCAAATTACTGCAACTTGCCCTTTCGTGAGATGCATCAGTTGGACTTGTGTCACCTAAAATAGTAAAACAAGTGTAACATATGTTAATACCTGTTAAAGTACAGAAAAGCAATGTTGAGCACTATTTAGATTATCCCATTATGTGTTCTATTAAATATTACTTTGGAGTGTTATTATAAACTACATATATTAATCTATTATAGGTACCAATATTTTGTGCGCTTGTCACAAGAAAGATCTGACTGAAGTACATGTGAAATGTTTGTCTATAAGATAACTTTAGAACCAGTTCAGAGTATTGTTCCCAAAGTGGAATTTCCCAAGTTTGAGTTGCAAGAACATTACTATTGTATAAGCTATTGTTAAAATGTGTTGTATTAGCAACCTCACATCTTTTAAGCATCATCATCAAGTCTGCATCTATGTGAAGTCAGGGTCATGTAATCTTAATGCAGATCACAAGTCAAGTGAACGCTTAAAGTTTCCTATATTTAGTAGTCTGTTTTGCTGATAATAGCAAATTGATTCCATAAAATATCACATTGTATTCCAAATAAACTGTCTTTCAGGTTTCTATTAAAAGTATCAATTTCTATCGTTAAACTGATGTTTCCTAAGTTATATCAGACATTTTTTATTATTGCACCTAATGTACCAGCTTGCACCTTTTTAATACATTTGTACATCAACAATATATTACCTCAGCTTAGTATATACCTCACAGTAGACAAGTTTAGCTGAACAAGTCTTTTTGTATAACTACCAGTTCTCATGGCACTTACTTTGTAAGTAAAATAAAACAGGACCCTTTCAAATGTCTTCCTTTTTTTCAAACACCTTTACTGAATTATCACTTGTGACTTATTCAAACCGACACTTACATAAAAGTAATCAAACCATATTAACAAGTTCACATTTATAAATATTACACATCACATATATTGTTATATATTATATAATCAAAACAACACTAAATAAAGTGTCCAGTTCCTGCCTTCTGTTAAACCTCGTTCCTGCTCCAAAACAGTTTTCTGCATGTATTGTTCCCACAATTTCCATTTTGCTAAGTACTGTACTCCTACTCCCTTTCTAAGGATCCCGCTTTCTTTCACCACTTCAAATATAGTTGGTTTAGATTTTGATTTCCGTGTTCTAGTAATTGCTTTTTTAGCAGCCACCATAATTAAACTTAACAAGGCCTTACTGTGTCTAGGCAATTCAGATCCTGTAGCCCAGCTTAAAAAATAATGGCTTTACTTAACACTCACTTGCTCACCTAGTATTCCTGACAGAGTACTCTGTAGGGAATTTTTAAAGTCTGACAAGTCATTACAATCTAATGAATGAAGCATATATGCTCCCAGCTACCTTTTTTCTTCTCCACCCTTTCAAATGTCTTAATCTCCTTCTTACCACATAAAAAGAATGACGACCTGTATCCTAAACACAGTATAATCAAGTATATAAAAAAATACAGCATCGTGCACACACACATCTGGATGAGATTAGATGAAAAATGTTACGCAACAGCAGATAAACAGTCCCTTATTACTCCATTATTATATGGTTCAAAAATTCCTGAACTGTCAACAAGGACACTAAAATAAGTCACTTCAACCAAGTGCAAAATCTCAATATTAATTGTGTGTGAGCAATTATTATTCTGCCCAAAGCGTATAGCCAAATATTTTTTGGTAATAAATTTAATATTACTTGATAATGTCCACCCAAATAGGTCATCCAAATAATCTTGTAATAACTTCTGATCTTTTGGGTATTTATATCACTGTCTTACTTCAATTATTATTGATGTAAGTAACCCAGTTACTTACATCAACAGGCTAACAGAACATACAGTACCTTTTAAAACAGACTAAAATCATATCTAATCTAGCTCAACAAATGCCAGTGTTTTTGTGATGCAGGCTAGCTCACCACCACATCTATGTCATTTCACTGGCCTATTAATCAGTTACTGAATGTACATCCCTTACCCATGACATCTAAAGATGAGACCATTCATTCTGTCCTCGCAAGCCTTATTCATAACAATGTTGCAGTGCTTCAGAACAGTCTCAGAAACTTAATACCTCAGCCATGAATTTATTACATCATTGTTTAGCAAGATGATCCTATTAATAGAGGCAACAAAAAATCTGAATCAATGTAAGTAATTTTGGTAAGTGCCACAGGCTAAAACTATTGTAATGGTTTACGTAAGGCAGAAATACAGCAAGTTAAGAGAATAGCTCTTGACCCAAGAAATACAGATTGTGATATATTGTAGTCTGTAAATATCAGAAGTTACTATACCATGTTCAACTGTGGTCTTGCAAATATGATCTGTTACCACTCCATGAGCACATTTTGTTTCCCAGAAAGATCAAATTGCTGTGCTTACTTAAATAATGTTCATTCTTGTATACGTGTATATTTCAAATTACAAATGCCAGTCAGTTGTATTCTGTTATATTCAATTTTACTGCACTGTATTGCCTAATTGGCCTAGGTCATGGCTGAAAATGGTATTAGGACCAGCCCACTTACCTGATAAAATAAATAAACCCTAATTTAGAGTCGTCTACATATTTACTCATTCAGACTCACCTAGAGAGTAGAAGAGTTGACGTGAGTATATTAAACATAAAATGGGCCCAATCCAGAACCTTGGCGTACATACTTTTGCACCATCCTGCTTTAGGAAATGTATCTTGTACACTAAATCTACACTCTATAGGCTCCAATCAATTCATAATCCAGTTATATACATAAGAGTTAACGTTTAAATCTCCCTTATGTTGAACACTGGAGAGTATGAAATGGAATTAAAAGCTTTTGCAAGACCCAAGCAGAAAACATCCACTGCTAAGTTTTCATCTACGGTTTCAAACATATTCTAAAAACTCAGAAGGTTAACTCCTCAGATCGACTACATGTAAATCCGTGGTAAATGAAATAAAGATTGAAACACACATCTGAAGGTATTTCAGTTAATAAAGTCATTTAAAACTACTCCCCTATACTATATGTATGGCTTACAAGCCTAAAACTGTCCACAGTACCTGCACAGTTGCCCTGGGGAATGAAAACATCTCCTGCCTCTCAGTCATGCCTCTGG
This sequence comes from Protopterus annectens, assembly GCF_019279795.1. Classification (NCBI taxonomy): domain Eukaryota; kingdom Metazoa; phylum Chordata; order Ceratodontiformes; family Protopteridae; genus Protopterus; species Protopterus annectens. Next base: position 856,244,414 of record NC_056728.1, read on the forward strand.
GACAAAACAGGCATCTAAAAATTATTGAAACAGATATGTTACACAGAACAGAATAGTGTTTTTAAGTTTGTTGAGAAAATAGCCCTTTAGCCTGTCTAACCCAGCCACTAAGTGAGGCCCTCTTTTACTCAGTGTCGGTATAGCTGTTTCTTCAGAAATCAGTGGACATAAAATAATTAAGCCTTGGTTTCCATAGAAGTACTAGCATCCAAAAACATAGGTCTACGGAAAAAATATAACTTAAAATATTTTTCTTGTCAGAGAGAAGAGTGTTACCAACTTTTAATGGAAGTTTTTTTTTTCTGTATCACACTTATATGAATTATAACATGTTTAAAGAATGACTTGCTATCTTCAGTGAAATGAACTATTTCATATTTGCCTTAGCTGAATGTATTACTGTTCCAAACTCAAGTCTCTCTTTCTTGTACCTTTCACTATTTTAATTGATGAAATTTTATTAAAACTTACCCATTAATGTTTATTTTTCATTAATAGCTCTGACTATATCAATTGTGATTAAAGGTTTTTAAGGAAACCTTTTTGTTTTCAGTAAGAAAGTAAGCAGATTATTTGTTCCATGTTTAAGCAGAACTTATCCCTTGATAAAGATACATTTTCTGTGTACAAATCTTGTTTCCATTTCTATAATTCATTAGTGATTATTATATAGTCAACTTTGTACAAACTCTATTGATTTGCCACCAGACCATTCCAATTATTACTCAGCTGTGTTTCCAAACTAACAGAAGTATAACTTGAGTTACTAAATTACTACAGCCTTCTGAGTCATCAGGTTCTGCATAACCCAAACAATATATAGTATGTTTTTGTGCCTGGTGGGGCTGATTACTATTATCTGCCTATAACAAGTGCTCAGTGCTTCATCCAAAATAATTTTATCCTTGGTGCTTGAAGAATTATTAGTTATGTACTTACCATAACTTGATATCTGTGTTGTCTTTCATTCCTCCTCATGAATGGGTTACAGATCTGTCCTCGGATCAGACTCGCTCACATTTCTTCAGACTAGGATCTGAGTCTCGAGCTCCTCCCACTACCCACAATGCCCCACACTCTAACCAACCTCCTCAGATCGAGTTTGCTGCCCATAGATAACAAACAGTAACAGAAAGAAAGGAATTTCAAGATATACCGTTTTATATATGTATGTGTGTGTGTGTGTGTGTGTGTGTGTGTGTGTGTGTGTGTGTGTGTGTGTGTGTGTGTGCGTGTGTGTATACATACACATATATGCATACATACATACATACATATATATGTCTACATAACCAGAGGCTCAATAAATCCAGGAACCACAGTTCTCAAAAAATAATTCTCTCCAGGTCTTCTAGATTGCAAGGAAGGGGGATGGCTGGGTGGGAATGTGAGGACGAATGAAGGAAGACAACACAGATACCAAGTTATGATAAGTATGTAACTAATAAATCTGATGTTGACTCTTTCATTCCTCCTCACAAATGGGTAGAGTTCCCCAGCTATACAACTCCTGGGTGGTCTGAAGAAAGGATATGCCAGAGCACAGCTGAACCAAATGAAGCCCTGCTACAGGAAACAAGATCCAACTTATAATGTGATACAAACATGTGAGCCTTAGACAAAGTGGCTGCAGCACAGATATCATCTAATGAGGCACTGAAAGAAAAGGCAGATGAGGAGGACATGGACCTGGTGGAGTAAGCCTTAGAAGGATGAGGTAGTTGCAATCCATTTTTGTCATAAATGAAAAAGATACAGACCATAATCCACCTGGCAAGAGTAATCTTTGAAACTGCCTGCCATAGACGGCTAGCAGAGAAGCAAACAACTGAGCAGACTTTTGAAAGGGCTTGGTCCTGTGCAAGTAAAAACATAACTGTCTGTGAACATCTAATGAATGCAACAATTGTTCTCTATCATTAGAGAAATTAGGGAAAAAGATTGGTAGTTGGACAGTGTGGTTAAGATTGGCCTCTGTAGCTACCTTAGGCATAACAGAAGGGTTTGTACAAAGGAAGACTCTATCCTTGTGGAAAATTATGTAAGGCAGCTTAAAGGATAAGGCCTAAACTTCCAGTATTCTCTTAGGTGAGGTGATGTCAATGAGAAGAACTGTTTTCCATGAAAGGAACTTCAGATTCCAGTCACCTGCAGATTCAAAGGGTTTTTGTGTTAAGGTCTGCAAAACCACAGTGAGATTCCCATGATGGGGAGGGGTCCTTAACCAGAAGCCTGAGGAGAAAGTCCTTTCAAGAAGGCCCTGCATAGTTTGGAAGCTGGAGGACAGTTGAGAACGTTGCCGGAATGAAAGTTAGAGATAGCCTTTAACTGGAGTTTGATGATGGAGAAACTAGCTCCTTCTTTGAAAAGATATGCAAGGAGATGTAGAACATCAGGAATAGATGCCAAAAAGGGATCAATGTTTTCTTTGAAAGCCCGGAACACAAACCTATTCCATTTGCTGCCATAAACTTTCTTAGTAGCTGGCTTTTGAGAGGCCAAAATAATGCCTCAGACAGCAGAAGCAAGCCTGGACCTTCAAATGATCACTGGAATTGGAGAAACCAAGCGGTCAATTTGAGGGACATCAGACTGGGGTGATAAACCTCTATGGGGTGAGAAAGGAAATCCTGTTTTGGTTCCAGAATCCATGGATACTTCCGGTGAGACCAGAGGAAGGGGAACCAAATCTGATGAGCCCAGAAGGGAGCAATGAGGATTACCGAGGACTTCAGATGCTTTGCTTTCAGGAGAAACTTTGGGATCAAGGGCAGAGGGGGATATGCATAGACAAGACTGGAGGGTGGGAGGAATCATGAACTAGAGCATCCCTCAGGGACTCCTCCAGAGGGGGATCACAGTGAAGTAATTCCTGCATTTATTGTTCTGAGGGGATGCAAATAGGTTGCAGCAATATTGACCCCAGTGGCTGAAGATGAAGTCTGTTACTGGTTGACTGAGGTACCACTCATAAGGAGTCAGAATGGACCTGCTGAGCTTGTCTGCCAGGATGCTGGCTTTCCGTGGTATATGTGTTGCAAGCAGAAAATAGTCCAAAGACATTGCTCATTCCCAAACCCTCATGGCCTTTTTGCACAATTGGTAACAGCGGGTTCCTCCCTGTTTGTTGATGTACCACACGACTGACATGTTGTCTGTATGGATTGCAATTGATGCTAGAGGGAGAACATCCTGAAAGGCTTGTGATGTGAGAAGAACAGCTCTCATCTCCAGAACATTGATATGCAGACTGGTCTATATGGGAGTAATGTCCCCGACCCCAACTGAGAAGCATCCGTAGACAACGTGGCAGAAGGGGATGGAAGAAGGAAAGGTCTGCCTAATGTCAGGTCATCTGAAAGAAGCCACCATTGCAGATGCTGTCTGTAAACAGGAGTCAGCTTAATAGGAACAGACACAGGCTGATAGAGTATAGACCACTGAGCAGCCAGAGTCCATTGAAGGACTTGCATAAAATATCTTGCAAGAGGAACTAGTGTTATGGCACCCACCACAGAACCTAGAGCTTGGAGAATCCAGGTAAGGGGAACACCAGGAAACCCTACAGTCTGAGGTGAGCTGTGGCTACTGCCATGCATTTGGTAAGCATCCTGGGGGCTGTGATGAATCCAAAGGGCAAAGCCCTGAATTAAAAATGACTGGCTCCTGGCTGGAAGCCAGCTGACTGCTGGAGCACCTGTACATTTCAATGTGATAGTATGCATCCTTTAAGTCCACACAGCACATCCAAGCCTCCTTCCGCAGCACTGGAAGAATGGACTGAATCATCACCATTTGGAACTTTGGTTTCTTTACGAGCAAGTTTAGCTTGCTTAGATCCAGTACAGATCAAAGGTCCCCAGTTTTCTTTGACACTAAAAAGAAGCAATAGTAAGTTCCGAATCTTCTTTGCGTGATCAGGACCTCTTGGATGACTCTTTTTGGAAGTAGGCTTAGAATTTCTGCTACTGCAAACTCCCTCTGACTGGGTGGACATTTGTGGGCCTCTTTGACCTCTCCAAAGGAGAACTTTAAATAGGGATAGTATAGTCTCTGGATATAATCTCTAGCACCCACTTGTTTTGTGTTATATCAGTCCAGGTGGTAGGGCATAGAGAGAAACAATCCCTGACTGCCTCCAGAGATGAGCAGTCGGGCAGCACTTCAGGAGTGCTGATAGGGCCTAGCAGAGAAGGGTTCCCTGAAGCCTGATTCTGCAGATCCCCTCTACCTCTGGAGTGGCATCTCCCACTGAAACTTCCTCCTCTGCCCCTGGAAGAAGAATCCCCATGTTGATCTTGGGAAGACCTCAGGGATTTACAGAACCAGGTTTTCCTTCCATTGTGCTGATTTCTAGAAAAGCTGCATTTTGGAGTGGAGAACCTGATCCCGATGGTAGACAAGGTCTTCCCCTCTTGTTCGCTGTGGGTTAGGGTTTCTTTGACTGATGGACTGAAGAGTGAGGATCCATTGAAGGGGGCATTAACACAGGATACCTTAAAAGGGACTTCAAAATCACAAAGCCTCATCCAGGCATGTCTGCGAATAGCAATGCCTGAAGTGGCTGCCCGAGAGGTTGTTTCCATGGAATGAGAAATTAGCCTCATTGATGAACTGGACAAGGATGAAAGAGTAGCCAATCAGGGGGAGACTTTCTTGAAGTGCTCTGGCAACATGGTCTCTGCCAGAAAGTCCGAAAACTCCTTCACCAGGTCTCTCTGTAAGCAGGTAAAGTGTGCCAGGTAGTTCAATGCCCTCAAAGAGAAGGTGGCCAAGGTGAAAACGTTCTTCCCAAACCTGTCCAATGCGCTGGACTGCCTGTACGGCAGACGGACAGTGCAGCTCTGCTAGCTCCTTTTTGGTGACAGCTGCCTCAACCATGGCATCCACTGGAATACCTTTACTCCAATAAAGTCCGTCTTTGGGGGGGACGGAAATTTGTCGAGGCACTTGGGGATAGGTTTGACCAAGTCCGGCTCCTTCCAGGCCCAGCTGGACATCAAATCCACTAACTCATCCACTGGGGGATTACCCAGGATGTAGATGGGCCCATCCTGAAGGCCTCCAAAAATACAGACTCCTCAGAGGAGGAAGGTTTGGGTTGACCAACCACCTCTCTGCCACAGAATCTCTAAAATATCTTCAAAGGAGATGTCCTCTAGTGGGGATCTGGGGGATCTCTCCCCTTCATCAAAGTCCTTGTCCTCAGTGATTGACTCTAAGGGGGAGTCAATGTGCCTCCTTTTGCACATCCTCTTATGAGGAATCTCTTCTGTGGGGTGCTCAGGGGAGGTCTTGGAAGAGGATGGGGCTCCCTCTGGGGGTAGTGTTTGGAGACCAGTCTGCACGGGCTGACTCAGAACAGGAACGGCAAGCTCAAGTCTCTGATCCAAGGGAAGTTGGCGTGATGGATCATTGTTCAGAGGGAACAGATCTCTGTGGGTAGAGAAGGCCCTTTCTACCACTTGGAACATTGAAGGACCCGGAGAATCCCTCCCCAACTCCACCAGAGCCGAGGCTACAGAAGAAGAGAGAGAGATGGAATCCCTGAGCCCTGGGAGAATCAGACCCAAAGTGTCCAGCACCAAAGCACCAAAAGGAAGAGACAGAGCCGATCCCCCCCAGGATCTGATGGGGACCTCTCGGATCTGAGACTTGCTACGATCAGATGACAATGGAACCAAGAATGTCAAGACAACAGTCGGAGTGGAGGAAGGAAGGCTCCATACACTCGACCCCGGATCCCTTGAATGGCCATGAACCTGTGACTACGAAGCCAAAGGATGGATCGGAGAAGGAGACTGGACTTGAATGGAGAGACTTGCAGAACCCATAGGGGGTGGAGCTGAGAAGACCCCCAGCTGGATCTGAGTCTTGAGGATCTTCCTGATCATCCTGTCCATGTCAGCTTAAGAAAAACTCCTAGAAGACATAGAGGAAGCCACGGACAGGGGTCTGGAGTGCCTGGAGGGAGTCTGCTGTACACCAGGAAGTGGAGCTGACTTGAACCCCAGCACCAGAATAGGGGCCCTTGCTGTAGGATCCGAAGCCTTAGGATCCAAGGAGGAGGGGGCGGCAGTATCAGGTAAAATGGAGATCACCATGGATCCAGATGGATCCGAAGAGAGATTTGGAGCCGTCAGAGCTTAAGTAGGCCTATGATCCAAAGAAGTCACATCTGAGAGCCTCCCAACTTTAGCAGGCAGCTCCGAAGATGCCCTCGAAGACTTGTCAGGGTGCTTCTTGGAGTCAGAGGCTCCTGCATGAGTTTTAGAGGGGGTTAGCACCCCTGGAGAGGAAGCAGTCAAAAGGCCATTCAAAATCAACTTGTTTCTGCAGTCAGCTATATCTCTAGGATAAAAACTTTTACAAATAGAGTAAGCCGACCGCAGATGCCCTGCACCCAAGCAGTAAACACATAAAGAGTGTGGATCAGAATGCAGAAACTTATGTCTGCATTCTGAGCACCATTTAAATCCAGAGGATTAGTCAACCATACCCAAGAAAAAGACAAAGAGAAGAGCTGACAGGTAATAAAACACTAATAGGAGAGATTTTTTTAAGTAAAGGCGATAAAAGAAGGGAAGCCTAAAGGAAGAAAATGGTTAACCAGAGCATGGGAAAAACTTTATATAAGGGAAGGTGAAAGAGTAGACCACACGTACTCTATCAAAGGATAGTGGAGGAATTTACAACAAGGAGTACGGAAAAAAGTGCACTTATCTGATAAAAGGATACCCTAAATGCTCGAGACTCAGGTGACCACGTGTGATACCACTGGCAGCAAATGAGATCTGAGGAGATTGGTTAGAGTGTGGTGCATTGTGAGTAGTGGAAGAAGCACAATACTCGGATCCTAGTCTAAAGAAATGTGTCTGAATCAGATCAGAGGATGGATTCATAACCTATTCATGAGGAAGAATGAAAGAGACAACATCAGATCAAATATGTTCCCAACAAACCCCATGGAGTATAGATCGCCAGTTAAGACAGCAACCCCATCCCTGCGCCATTCCCTCAGATCACTTACAAAATGTTCACAGTCATAGCTTCATAGGTAAATGCTAAGATAGGTGCCCTTGCACACCATTTTAAGCCTAGCCAGTTTAGTTTTTTGTGCTCAAAATAATCTCATTTGGCTATAGATTGGTCTTACCCATCCCATGGTTAATGATTATATATTACCCCTAATGAAAATAACTAGGATCATAACATAGATAATTTGAAGGGACTCGTGCATGGGATAAAGCATTGAGGAGCTGTCTCTGACCATTAGTAGTATAGGGGCCAGTCTTCAAGTAAATGTACTCACTAATAATTTAATAATAATTTTACAGCTCATTGCTAGTTAATCCTGGGATCCTACAGAATCTGACAATATCAAAGAATGACTGACCAGTGCCAAGAGTAATACACATCATCTCTACTGTCTAGTTTATGTTTTTCTCAGATGGAGTGCAGCTTGTCTTTCACGAAAACAGACTCCCCACCACCAGACTATCATTGTAGTTATGGAGAGGTACAGTGTTAAAACATAAGCTACCAAAATCTGAGGAAATGTTATTAATTTGTAACTATATACTCACCATCATCTGCTGTCCACTACTACTGTAAATAATAGTAACAGTACGAGAAGCTAAAGTGTCAGTTAGTATGCACTAAGGGGGAGGTATATATGTATGTATGTATTCTATGTGGTATATATAATACACACACACACACACGCACGCATGCGCACACACACACACACACACACACACACACACACACACACACACACGCACACACACATACACACACACACACACACACACACACACACACACACACACACACACACACACACACACACACACAAAGTCTCATCCATTTAGACTACTTGCCAAAGTTCTGTATATCTAAATAATCTTGAAGACAGTCACAATAGCCTGATACCTCCTACCTGTACATCAAACATGTATATATCACAAGATCATGCATCCCACACCTATCTGCACATTTTAAGAGGAACGTGGACTGCCCTTTCAAAAGAACAGAAGTACATCTGGAGCAAGAATTTTGACAGAAACATCAGAGTGATTATTACAATATTAAAAGCAATACAAATGCCACTTATTAGCCACTAAATAACACGCATTGTGACAGTCACTTTCAGGAACTGCACTGCATTTTGTATTCTGTGACTACAACCTATGTATGTGACTATGGAGAACACAGTAGCAGAGAAGTAAACTGCTGGGTTGCCCCCCCCCCCAAAAAAAAAAATGACTATGGGTCAGAATATGAACCTATGTGTAGTAAAACTACGTCAGAATAAAAGAAAAGAGCATATCTGACCGACACATAAGGAATTTATGACTGGCATTCAGTTTCTCATCCTAAAACTCCCTTTTCCCCATTTCTACATGGGGTAAGGGTGTTGCTTCAACTGTTGACACCTTCTCAATACCACTCTCCTATCCTCAACAACAGTCATGGCTGAGTTTCACAGGTCTCTCATACAATCCATCCATCCCTTAGATGAATGTCTCCTCTTGCCTTCTTACTTTTTCTCCCAGATCTTCTTTACCAAATTGTCTTCTGCTTTCCCACACATGTGATTGTACCACTACAATTTGCTGTCCTTGATCTTCTCTGCAACTGGGACTATGTTAGCTTCCCCTGTGATGCTCTCATGTTGCGTTCTATATGACTGTGTGTATCCTGCTGCCTATCTCGAGCACTTTGTCACTATTACCTCCAGCTACTTCAGCTGCTGTGCCTTCACAGGCTAGGTGTCTGTACTATAGAGCAACAGTGGTCGCACCACTGTTTTCTACATCTACTCGTCAGCTTTTTTGGCAACCTTCTGTCATAAACTACCTCTGACACTGTGCTGGTTGAATACAACATCTCTAATTCTACCTTTGACCTCTGCATTCAGCCTTGTCTTTCCTTGGGTCTATGTTTAACCATTGAATGACATTTGCATCGATCGGCTAAACATCGAACCCTATCCATGGAACATTCACTCAGCAAAGTTTTATTTTTTTTTGATAGGGAAAGTAATTAATTGGCCAACACCTACTACCCAGGTTTAGGGGCTTCGTCCTCATCCCCCAAGTATATATATATATATATATATATATATATATATATATATACCAACTCTGAGACCACACTACAGTGGGGAAAAGGGCAGACGGGGAACTGTTGGCCAAATAGTTACTTTCCCATTGCTTGAAATGAATGCTCGATGGACAGAGTTCAATGTGTAGCCATTTGATGCAAATGTCCTTCGATGCCTAAACACAGACTTCTTTTTCTTATACCTCCCAGATGCTTGAAGTTATTAACCTGATCCAGTGTTTTTCCCTTCTGTTTCATTTTTCTTCTGATTTCCACCATTTGCTGTCATAGCCACTGCCTTGTCTGCATTCAGTTTCATCTCACGTGCCTTCAGTTTTGCATTCCATTCCCCTATCCTTTGATAAAGTCCTGTTCAGTGTTTGCTTGTATTGCCACATTGTCTCCATACAATACTTTTGTTTATTGGTTCCTTCTAACCCATTTGCTAATGGAGACCATCTCAAGTAACAACAGCATTGCGGACAGAGCTAAACCCAGATGCAAACACACTGCCACTGTGAGTCCCTCTGTGAGATCGAACACTGTTGTTTCCTTATACATAGCTTTGCTCCCTATATTTCTGGGATTTTGACCCACTGCAAGACTGCTCAAATCAGCAGTCCTGGGACCCTGTCATATGCTTCCTCCAAGTCTAGGAACGGCCATTTGAACTTTTTCCTTATCTCCAGTTTCTTCTCCACTACCTTCTCACAACAAACATCAAGTCTGTAGTGCTGCATCTTGATCTGACTCTAAACTGCTCATGACAAAGGCCACTCTAACAGGTTCCAATTCAGTAGAAAGAAGTTTAATGAGGTTAGCACTTTCGTACAGGTCAGTGCCTGTACTTCTTCAGACAAAGAGACATCATTTAATGGTGTGATGCTTTTAGGCATCCAGGCATAAATGATGTGTGTTCAGTCATCTTGAAACTAAGGAGTTTAATTAGATAAGGAATTTTACGAATTCTTGTCATTCTCTGCTTCCTTTATATATATTACATACTGTTTATATATATATATATATATATATATATATATATATATATATATTTTTTTTTTTATACATATATATATATATTTATTATTGCAGGCTCTTTGAGAATTACTTTTGTATACACATGCTTTTATGCATTCATTAATATGAAATTATCTAACATTATATGCATTTGTTGCTCATATGAGTTGATACATATTTTATAAATACATACATACATATATATATTAGGGTTACCACCTGTTCCACTTTGCGAGGGACAGTCCCTCTTTGGGCAGTTGTGTCCTGCAAAAAAAATGATAAAATGGCAAATGTCCTGAGATTTTAGGACAAAATTATTTCCTATATTTTATGTAATAGTTGCATAAAACAGTTATTCTGTATAAGAAACAAAATAGGCAACTAAAATGCTACAAGAATAAGCTTTTATTTAGGCAAAAAAGTGAAATTTTGTCCTTGGTACTGGCCGTGGGCATGTTTCACCCTGCAAAATCTAACATTTGTACCAAAAGTGTCCCACTTTGGGCATTTGAAAAGGTGGCAACCCTAATATATATATATATATATATATATATATATATATATATATATATATATATATATACACACACACACACACACACACACATACATATATATATATATATATATATATATATATATATATATATATATATACACATATATATTCTATTTGTATCATTTCATTTTTATCTTCAAATTTTTGAAACATATATTTATGTCCTAGGTGTGTTACAGGACTGCTTTTTACTTCTACCATTTTCTTCATTGAGTTTTTAACTGATTGCTTCCAATGGATTATTTTGTGTGTTAATGTATCTTTAACTTTTAATTATTAATTTTAATTACTCAAGTGAATTTTGGTAGGTGTGGTTTGCTTGGAGAGGGAAGGTATTTAAGTGATTGTTTTAATGATGTTTCTTTGTCTGAAGAAGTACAGGCACTGACCTGTATGAAAGCACTAACTTCATTAAACTTCTTTCTACTGAACTGGAAACTGTTGGAGTGGCCTTTTTCATTTGCCTTTTTTTTTGTTTTTTTGTTTGTTTTGTTTTGTTTTTCCATATTTTTTCTATTTTCTGAACTGCTCATCTTCCATCTTACTTTCTACTACTCTGCTCTTTCATTTATCAGTCATCCTCACCAACACTTCATGAAGCGTTACAGGAATTTAATATATTTGTTTTGCCTACAGTTGTGAATATCCCCTTTGTTTTTGTACATCAACACAAGAATGCTTATTATCCAGTCTTCTGGGATGTGCCCCTCTCTCCATACTGAGATGAGTACCCTCAGGAGCCACTTCTCCCCTACACACCCAATGTCTCAATAACACCTGCCATGACTTCAACAGAGCCTTTCTTTTTCCCTGGTTTTATTTCCTTTTATGTACTTTGCACTTTTTCTAGGCTAGGTTCTCCTTCCTCTTTCATCATAGGCTATGCATGGGGCAGTACATCTTTTGTGGAAACATCTTTATTCAAACGCTTCTTGACGTATTCCTTCCATCTGACATCTTTATGTCCTAGACATTCAAAAGCATATGGTTGTTGGCATCCTTTATGAATCAAGTCTGATGACCATTATCATTCTCTTGTTGCCTTGTAAACTTATACAGCTTTATGTCATCTGCTGAGCTACTTCCTAAAACGCTGGTGGGGTTTCTCAGGTACCTTCTTCTTTGCCATTTGATCCATCGGTCAGGATCAGACCCTGGATCTTGTGTCTGAGAGCTTAACCATTATGCCACTGGGTCTTCTAACACTCAATTACTACACCATAAAATTAACAATTTTCAAGAAACCAACACCATTTAGGATATAAAAACATAACTTTGTAGGTTCCAGCATAGAGGCAGATCGACTTACATTAAATTTCATATTATTATTGACTGATCATTCACCTGTATAGTCCAACATCCTCCCTCTGTGTAGCTCAGTCTCTCCACTTAAAATTTTACATAACTTCAATCTGTCTGCACATTGATACAACAGCATTTCTGATGGCTGTTTCATATTTCCCAAATACAAGTTAGAAGGAAGTCAGACTGAAGTTAAACCATGATGGAAATGACAAACATCAGATTATCACCCAGCCTGAAGTCTTCCTTAATTTGCCATTTCACTTACTTAAAATAATTCTTAATCCAGACAAGCAGTTGCACATCCTAACCTAGTCTAATAAATTCATATAAAATCTTTAGTCAAATGTTTCACTTGGATTTATAAATATTGCATCCATTAGCATTTTAGTATCTGTGGGTTTATGCACAATCCACCATAAATGTCACTGGTTTATTCTAGTAGATAAGCCCTTAACAGGGGCCAAAATGACAAGTGTCATTAAATCCCAGTTCCACCAGTCCAGAAAATCTTAACATGAACCATCTCTTCACAGAAGTACTACGCATTTAAACGAAATGGCCAGCAAGATGTGTAAATATTGTTTCCCTTCATTTAATGGTACTACCAGTGCCTTTTCCACACACACTAATATCCTGAGTTGTCTTACTGAATAGCTATTTGTACAAAAACATTGCTAAATGGAAGTACCGTGTGCAATACAGGCAGGTCCACAGGTCTTATTAACGTTAAGCATTCACAGCAACTCCTCTGCTTGATCTGATGTCATCGTAACCACCTGGTGAAACTAATCTCCAACCTAATACTGTTACTGTATTCAGTATTAACACATTTTTCCACCTCACATGTGACTATCAGCTGCCACTAAACCCCCTCCAAATCTATAAGATCTACCGGGCAATCCTTTTCATCTGCTGGATTTACATCAGCCTATGTTTGGGAGCAGTGAGGAGATTATGGGCCCTGGTGTGAAGACTGGTAGAGATGGGTGAAGGCTGCCAGCCTAGTCAATAGATTTGGTACATAATTCTGTCATTTGTAAATACTGTGAAATGCTGAACTTAAAACAATGTGGCAACATTGCCCTCTGCTATAAAGAAAGCTAAGTCAAGCATTTCTTGTTGGCCCTTTGAAATTAAAATTACTTTATGTCTGTTCCTTTGAAGTTAGAATTTGAAAATAATGACTCTGGAGTAAGCATCCGGCCTATTGTTTTAAGGCTAAAGTTAATGACCAGAATTTACATATGGAATGTCCTTTATTGCTCTAAGTGTAAAAGAATGTAAATGCAGTTTCTGTCAGCCTGGGAACATCAGGAAAGTGTAAAAGATGATGTAATGTTTTATCAGAACTGTAGTTTCAATTTAAATAGTGAGAGCCAGAGATTATTAAGCATTTTGCCTTGACTATCCAACTCACAGCACTCTGCCTTGCTCTATAAGTAAGTTATTTTAGAAGTGCTTTTTCTTGTAGCAATAGCTAGGAATTATAAAGTTTAGACTAAGTGGTTTTCTGTGATGTCAGAACTGTACTACTGATTTATTTTAAGTATTTCTGTGTGATCTCTGAACTCTTTTGACTAGCATTGTGTAGTAGAAAGTATTGTCTTGTGGTTTTAATTATTTATTATTAAATATTTTAAAACCTTTTAACGGTGGTTGGTTTGTGCTGAGATAATTTAAGCTCTAGAGTACATTGCATATTTATAGTGATTACTGTACAAAGCCCCTCTAATAAGCCTTGACTGATTAGTCACACTTACAAATTGGATAATAATATTGCACAGTAATAATTGGACACCCTTTTAAGGGCCTTTCAGTAGCTGATAATATTAGGTGGGTGGTGGCAGCTGGTACTACCGTATAGTCTGGGTAAAAGGGGCACAGCTGGAGAACCTGTGCCAGCCTTCCCCAGAAGTGTCTGTGTGGTTGTATAACCTCTTATATCAAAGTGTGTGAGTGTGTGTGTGTGTGTATGTGTGTGTGTGTGTGTGTGTGTGTGTGTGTGTGTGTGTGTGTGTGTGTGTGTGTGTGTGTGTGTGTGTGGCTACTTGGGCAGGGACACAAAGCACTGGTTGGACAGAAAGGGTGCTGGAGATTTTAGCTTGCCCAGCTAGGCTGAGATCTGGACCCTACAGCTGTGCCAGGGGGGAGTCTTATTGGGGACTGACTGTGATCTCTGTGTGATCTTAAGGGAAATTGCACTTTACTGTGTGTATTTCTTATCCTTTCCTTATATATGAGACACCCTCTCTGGTGTTGGTGGTGAGGACTGAGGCTCCTTGATTGCTGGGCCAGGGCATGAGTGTCACACCTGGTGCAGCATCACACTGCTGCCAAGGAGTGGTTTTGCTTTAGGCCCCAGCTTTCCTTCCCTTTCTCTACACATGACTGTTCATGTCCATGGGGCAGAAATGTAATGGGCCATGCTGGCATATTTGAGACAATGTTCCCTGCCTATTTCCCTTCAGGACAATCTCTTCAACCCCCCCCCCCCCAACACACACACACATCCTCAGTCTGCAACACAGATTAAACCAAGGCACATCAAGGCCCATACCCATTTTTTTCCTCAGATGCCTGAGCTGCTAATCAAATCCTGATCACCTGGACCATAGTCAGGGCTTTATCCATTTACACCATGGTACTAGCTACAGAATAAAATGTTCAAAAAACTTCAGTACTGCAACTACAGTACCCAGGAACTGTCACGCTTCACAATGTAAAACACCTCTCAGAACCAAACTTTGCATTTTTTAAAAACTGCATATTCTTTTCTGAAAAAGGCCTGCATCTTCCCTTTCTTTCTCTGTTAGTTATTAACCTTACTGTCTACAGATAATTTGTATTTCTACAAGCTTGTTTAATTTCCACAAGTCTCAGCTTTTGTAACTGATTTATTTTATTTATTAAAGACTTTCACATCTATTATTTATTTATTCATTCATTCATAAGTTCATAGGTGAGTACTAGGCTAATGGCCTTAGAACCTTTTCAAGCCTAGCCCACAGGATTACCCTGGCATCGTACCACCCGACCTTACTTCCCAGTGCCTCTGTCGAGTAGAGCCACTGGGGTGATCCCCGGGGTGAATTTTCTATTTCCCATCCACTCATCAAGACTTCTTTTGAAGACGGCCAATGAGGTGCTCTGTTTGACATGTATGGAAAGTCTATTCCATAGCATGGGCAGTCTCTCGGTTATGAAACTGTCCCTCCAGCATGTTCTGTTGATTGTGGTAATGAGGTAGACGTTTCTAGAGCGTGTGGTCCAGAGGGATTGGGATTTCTTTAGATGTAGCATTTCTAACAGAGCTGGATCAGACATGGCTTTGTAAGTCAAGCAGAGATTTCCTCTAAGTAGATGATATGAGACAGAGAATAGTTGGAGTTTTTTCAGTCTGTCCATACAGGACAAGTGTTTAAGGCCTAGGATCCTCTTTGTGAGGTACTTTTGCGGCCTCTGCAGTTGTTGCAGTTGTCTAGTGAGGTACATGCCAAATGGGGCATTGTACTTGATGATTGGCCTAATGAGGGAAGAGTAGAGGGAGACAATGACCTCTTTCTTCCTGGATGCAAAACCCTTAGTAATGAGATGTGCCACATAGAAGGACTTTCTGACCACAGTGGCAATGTGGTGGTCAAAAGTGATGTTGCTGTCAACCTGTGTTCCCAGATTTCTTATAATGCCCTCTGTGTTCAGTGGACTACCATCGATGTGGTAATTCATGGGAACCGGGTTTTTCCCAAAGGGGATGACGATACATTTTTTGGCATTGAGCTTAAGGCCATAGTTCGGACACCAGTCATTGGTTTCAGTGAGGCCTTTCTGTATAATGTCAACATCAATTGAGTTAATAATAGCTCCCAACTTGCAATTATCTGCAAACTTTGTCAGCCAGAGTCCCTTCGTGTTGGCCTGGACTTCAGAGAAGTAGATACCAAACAGGAGAGGACCCAGGATCGAACCATGTGGAACTCCACTCATGACTGGTCAACAGTCTGACTTGGAGTCAGCTACTTTCACACTGTGGGTTCTATCTGTGAGCCAGTTTGTAACCTACCTACTGATATATGGGTTGATGCCTAGCTTAGTGAGTTTTTCTATGATTCCTGAGTGGGGAATGGTATCAAAGGCCTTGGCCAGATCAAGATAAGCTGTATGAACCACCTTGCCTTCATCCACAGCTCTGGTGACTGACTCAAAGAAGTTGACCAGGTTGAGCAGGCATGATCTACCCGTCACAAAACCAAACTGTGTGGGATCCAGAGTTTGGAGATTCCTTATATCCTTGTATATTAGGTCCATGATGATGCATTCCATAACTTTGCATATCAGACTTGTCAGACTAATGGGGCGATAGTTCCCAGAGTCTGTAATCGCGGAGAGGGATGACAGTAGAAGTGCGCCATTCAGTAGGGACAAAGCCTGAGGTGAGGTTGTGGTTGAACAGGGCACACAGGTGAGGTGCCAGTTTACTCTGTAGTTCATGTAGAACACAGCCAGGGATATTGTCAAGTCCCATAGAAGCTGTATTCTTGGCCTTGGGCAGTGCTGTTTAACCTGTGCAGCAGTAATACTGGGTGCCTGGTAATCTACTGGTATTGTGATTGGTCCTTCCAGGGGGAGGGGTAAAGTTGGCACTGAATCTGTCGGCCAGTATATTGGCAACATCTGTTGGCTCGGTATATGAGGAACCATTGTGCAGTAGTGCAGAGCAAATCTGTATATTGCCGTGGAGATTCTTTACATAACTATAGAAGGCCTTGTGGCTGTCTTTACTATCTGCTACAATCCTGTTTTCATAGCTAGCTTTAGAGGATTTAATGAGGGATCTCAACTTTTTGTTGAGGCTGATAAGGGAGTTTTTCCAGTATTGGGACTTCACCTTATTCTGCATCCGTTTCCTCCTTCTGTTGTAGAGTTTGTTTATGGCAGGGGACCACCAGATTGGCTTCCTTTTTTGGAGGTGAGCATCTTGGTTTAATTGGGTATGGCGAGATCCATGCATTTCTGTAAGTGTTAGTACAGTGCATTGGTGTATGATTCTGTGGTCATGCAACTATTCTCCATTTGCATGGGGGCTGTGAAGTTAGCCACCTCTGTTTTTAGGAACCCAAAGTTAGCTCTAGAGAAGTTTTTCATGGTGATTACTGTGATGCCCATGCACTGGCCCAGCAAACAAGGAGCCTCAATCTTCACCACTAACACCAGTGAGGGGTGTCTATATAGGGAAAGGATAATAAATACACATACAGTAAAGTACAATTTCCCTTAAGAGCACACAGAGATCACAGTCAGTCTGGGGCTGGTTTCTCCCTTTCTCTCCAGGTCCCCAATAAGACTCCCCACTGGCACAGTTATAGGGTCCAGATCTCAGCCTAGTAGGCAAGCTAAAAACCTCCAGCACACTTTCTGTCCAACCAGTGCTTTGTGTCCCTGCCCAAGTAGCTAACACATACACTTTGAGATAAGAGTTATATACAACCGCACAGACACTCCTGGGGAAGGCTGGCACAGGTTCTCCAGCTGTGCCCCTTTTACCCAGACTTCATAGTAGTACCACTTGCCACCACCCACTAATATTTATCAGCTACTAAAAGGCCCTTATGAAAGGGTGTCCAATTATACTGTGCAATATTATTATCCAAATGGTAAGTGCAACTGACCAGTCAAGGCTTATTCGAGTGGCTTAGCCAGTATCACTATATATATGCAAGGTACTCTAAAGCTTAAATTATCTCTACACAAAACAGCCACAGTTGAAAGGTTTAAAAATATTAAATAATAAATAATAAAAACACAAGACAATACTCCTTACTACACAGTGCTAGTCAAGAGTTCAGAGATCACAGAGAAATACTTAAAATAATACAGTAGAAAAGTTCTGACATCAATACAGAAAAAAATCTAATCTTCCTAGTTCCTAGCTATATCTTAGAGAAAACACAGTTCTAAGATAAAATTACATATAGAACGCAGGCAGAGTGCTGGTGAGTTGAATGTTCTCAAGACAAATGCTAAAATACCCTCTGATTCTCTCTCTTTAAATTGATAACACAGTGCTGCTTCACATTACATCATTCTTAACAATTTTCTGGTTTTTCCAGGCTAAAAGAAACTCAGAGGTTAATAGCCCTTTTGATCTTGCAGCTGGTCAGGAAGCCAGAGCAATAAAAGACATTATACATTCAAATTCTAGAAATTAACTCTGGTCTCAAAACAACAGCTAGAATTCCTTCATCCAGACATCTCGGCTCCGGATTTTAGATCAAAGAATTATACCATGATTGACTTATCAGCTTTCCTCCAGCAGAGTGCAATGTGGCTATATTTTTGAAGTTCAACATTTAGCAAAGAGAACAAGCATGTGGCTTACATTAATATTTACAAATGACAGAATTATCTACAAAATTCTATCTGGCTAAGCTGGCAGCCATCATCTATCTTCACAGTTACATTTGCAGAGGGGGTGGGAGGGATGTGTATTTCCAAGGTGATTAGTTTGTGGTTGGATCTAACCAGAGAGGAGTTGACTACTGGTGTAGAGCAATTGTCGCCCATATTAGTAATGACCAGGTCAAGGATGTTGCTACCTCTAGTGGCAGTAAGAACGAGCTGGTCCAGGGCATTGGAATTGATGAATTCCAGGAAACGTTGGACAAGTGTATTGGTACAGGAGTAGTTTTCCCAGTTAATGGAGGGGTAGTTGAAGTCGCCCAGTATGAGAGTGTTAGGTTGGACCCCTAATATTCTCCAGGGTGCTTAGGAATGTGGAGTGTGAGTCTTGGGACATGGTTGGGGACCTATAGCAGGCTACAACCTAAATCGCTGTCTTACCCAACATTAGCTGCACCTGTAGTATCTCTGATACATTATGTTGGGCTACCAGTTTGGAAGTGTGCGCATCCTTTATGAATATGGAAACACCACCGCATTTGAAGCTTTGGTCCAAGTTCTGGGGTCAAAAGGTATGGAAGGAGTTATAACCTGGTAGTGCAGGGTGCTTTCTGCTGCTTTAAACCAGGTCTCTGTTACAGTACAAATGTCAATGTTCCTCATTTTGAGGCGTGCTTTGAGTGAGTGCATTTTGAGATTTAGACTTCTAGTGTTGAGCAGCATGACCCTCGGACTGCATTTGTTTGTAGCTGTTACGGTGGTAATTTGATCTTTGAGACACCACCTAAATAAGGCACTACAGGGGTGGCAACAGCCTTAGGCAGTACCCGGAAGCCCAGAGGTGACAGATGCAGGCCATCTCTGACAAAGCATCGAGTCTGTCAATCATGTCATCCCAGGAAGATACTGAATCCCCTTAGAATGACACGAGAAACTTAGCCAATTGTTGAAATCAATCATTTTCTGCCTGTACTGTGGTATCATTCTGGGTGATGGTAGGATGCTGCTCAGGGCTAGGGTCATACCCACCTGGGCTACAGAATGCAAGAGCTCCTCCATGTCTCTTTTCATGTAGTCCAGGTAGGTACATCTCAGGTCATTCACACCCACATGTACAATGACACAGTCATATTTGTACCTGTTGTTGAGGGACCTGAGTGCGTGCATTATGTGGATGATCCTGGCACCTGACAGTCAGCTGACTGTTACTTTCTCCTTATTCAACCTAGTGAGTGGGACATCAGTGTGCCTCAGTTTCATCAGTACCATTAGTTCCTTGTAGAACGTTTAGTCCTGGTAGCACTTTGTGTACTACAATAATTGCTAGAAGAAGTCTGGTAAAGTGCTAGACTAATAAGCTAGTAAAAGTGCAGGAAAGGAGAGAACTAGCAGATCTAAGGGAAAAAAATTGAAGAGCAGACTTTGGCACTGCTCAGAAGCTTACAAACAGTCCTGGATACAGCAAATCTGTATCTGGACTAGACTAGTTACAAGAAAGGTGGGAAACAAGCACAGATGTGGGCTTTTAATCCAGAAAGTTGAAAGAGATGGAAAAAAAGCTGCGCAAATGGCAAATATACTACAATTTCTTCCCTAGTCCACATGGATTTATTTATTTAATTATTTGTTAACCAGGTAACCAGCCACAACCCAGACTTCAAGTGGAGCATATACAACTGACTACATACATTAAGAGTACAAAGTGATTACTCTGTACAGTTGTCAAAAAATAATGGTAGAACCATACATACACATATATATTGCAAAAAGCAATGACTGAAAAGTGACCTCTATCAAGCATACTTTTTCTGCAACAAAGAAATGCACAACATCTTGACTGTAAATGCATATTCGATGTACAGTATACATGTTAATTTTTAGCTTGTTTATACAATTTACTGACAACAGACATATTTACAGAGTGACAGTATTTACTACTGAAAGAATATAGATTAGCAAAAACTCCTGAACACATTTTTAATATACTTTTACTGTCAGATAAACTCTGTGGGTAACACTGGCTGTCCGCAAGATTACTCTGGGTGGTATTTGCAACTCGTGAAGGGGAGGTAGACAGAAGCACGCAGCAGAGGCTCTCTAATCATTGCCTTTTAGCAAATACATTATTTCTGTAATTTTAATGTCTTTTACTTTTTTAAACTTTGATGGCTCTTCATCTAAGACATCAGGTGAAAATGTATACCTTGACACAGGGCTAGTTTTGCAAAAGGTGCTCTCTCCTGTTCCTAGATCATATAGGTCTGACCAGTTCAGGAATACTGTTTATGCTGCTTCAAAGACAGTACCTGTTATTCTGATAAAGCTTTGAGTGATGAGGTGGGCAGTATACCAACTGTGCAGTTTTGAACACGAGTATGTTGAGTGCCTGTGCTGGCGATAGGCAGACACTAACATTTCATTATTAGCTCACAGTGGTAGATGTTTGAGTGCATGCAGGACAAAACAATATATCACATTATCTGCAGTTTGAAGTGTGTGTTATTGCTAGAGATCGATCAACTAAGAGCAGTCCGTATTGAAGCTATTTACTCCTCTAAGACTGTTGTAACTTCTGGAGCTTGTAAGTGGGATACTCTGCACCATAATGTTAATTATGACACAGTTCAGTTCATTGTACTGATGCCTCTATATTTTACTTGAAATTCAGGGTGGGATATTTTTGTTGGTTCACAAGGGGAACAAGGTTACTCCTTGGGTCAAAGAATTTGATTGGAGAAGGTCAGTAAGCATACATCTCAACTTGTAGACACTGAAAATAGGAACAACAGCCCTTAAGAAGGTAGAAACATCCTGCTAAAAATCTGGATATCTAATTAACATAAAATGTGAATACCAAATAGCACACAACTTTTACTTCTTCCAGTAGGAATGTGAAGTACCACTCAGAAACACGTTTTAAAAACAGAAAGTTGAAAAATATAAGCATGTTATCTAAGAGAGTGTAAAATCTGTAAATCTATAGACTTTAATTAAATGTATTGCAAAATTCTACCACATAAGGTAATTTATTTTTGCTTAAGAAAAAGGAAGATGTTAAGGTGTGTGTCCTCTTTCTTTAAATTATTGTTGATACTAGAATGTTGGCCATTTATGCTCAACGTCTGAGAGACTTGCTTGGCTACAAACATCTGCATTAGAAGCTGAAGTTAAGTAAAACTTGCAGTAATGTATTTTAGTCTTCTGCTAAGTACAAACTTGCAGTTTTAAAAGTACTGTATTTTCATTTTTTCTGTTTCCTAATTGTGTTTTTCAATGAACAGTGTGCTGTGTGTGTGTCTGCTATAAGAGGGGGTGGTGTTATAACTTCTTTGTTATCTGATATTTAATAGCCTAGAGGGATTCCTCTGTACTTTAAGTGCTAACCACAAAGTTTGAGAAATCATTTTATGCTCAACTTCTGAGAGACTTGCTTGGCTACAAACATCTGCATTAGAAGCTGAAGTTAAGTAAAACTTGCAGTAGTGTATTTTAGTCTTCTGTTAACTACAAACTTGCAGTTTTAAAAGTACTTTATTTTCATTTTTTCTGTTTCCTAATTGTGTGTTTCATTGAACAGTGTGCTGTGTGTCTCTCTCTGCAGTTAGTTCCCCACCCACTCTCCCTGTTCCAGTGTTGGTATTAGTGTTGGTGGCTCTGGAATTGCCTGCCCCTCCTGTAAGTCTGTATTAGAACACTCCTCCTGGGCCCATCTCATTTGCTCACTTAACCGAGTACAGTGAGATCATATTCTGAGTCTAGTGTTCACTCTACTTAATACAGACAGAAGATTTGAGAAGGCCAACCCACTTAGGTTCTTCCTTCCTCTCTCCTTGCACTTAAAAAAATTGCACTGTATTCATCTGCTTTTACTGTATTTGTGTTTCTTCCTCCTTTATTTTGCTTTTCTTAAAAGTACTCAATTTTTATTATTCTGCTGCATTTATTACTGCTTGGTATTAGCCTGATTAAATTGTAACTGTTATTCTAAGTCTTTTGGTTTAAGTACTTGGGCTTCATACAGGCTGTTTTACATTAAGAAGGTTTGGGGTCTGCACTGTTGTGGCAGGACAGGTAGCTTACATCCTTCTAAGCTGGCAATTGCTGACTGAAGGCCCAATGTCTGCTATTCTAAAAGTGTATTAGTTCTGGCTTAAGCACTTGGGCTTCAGGCCAGCTATTCTACATTAAGAGGGTTGTGGTCTGCACTCTTGTGGGAGGAGAGGCTATATTCTGCCCTTCTGAGCTGGGAATTTCTGGTCACAAGCTTATTGTGCCTGCTTATTTGAACTGTTTCTTTCTGAAATTGGTGCACCTTGTTGCTGTAGCATAGACCAGATTCAGGCCTGCTAAATCTAGCTTTGTTTGTATAACTTGAGCACTGATCCAGGCCATCTTTTTGGAGAAGGTTCTCCTGCACCCTAGTAGCAGGAGTGTGCAATCAGAGCTTGTCTGATTGAAGACTGCTGGAACAGGGCTCAGTTTTGAGCTTTTTTTCTGGTTAATTGGGTAACTTGTTTTAATCAGTTTGTTCGTTTTCTATTGTTTATATATATATATATATATATATATATATATATGTATATATATATATATATATACTGCACTTTATCCATCTGCTTTTACTGTATTTGTGATTCTTCCTACTTTATTACTAGAGGCATTGACTACAACTCTGATGGGCGATATATAACAATAAGTATCCTTTTCTGTGCATTTAAAGTGTTTTTTTGATTGTATCTGCTTTATTTTCTAAAAAAAAAATATATATATATATATATATATATATATATATATATATATATATATATATATATGTATACTTGTTTCCCACCTTTCTAAGCTAGTATAGTCCAGTTTTCAGGTTAATGCTGAATTCAGGGCTGTGTTACAAATCTCTGTGTTTGCCCATACCTTACTTAGACAGAAGGAAGTTTCTCTGTTCACCTGTGAGAGCGGGAAGCTTTGAGCAGTCTATCTGTCCTTAAAAGAGTGGTTTCAGCCCAGAAATTAGTAGTTTATTGGCCATTTTGGGCCAATTTCTATTTCTTTCATTTTCCTGCTATAAATACTGCATTTACCCAGTTTTGCACAACATGCATCGCCTGTTAGCTAGTGTAAAACTATTCCCGGCTCCACAAAGTCTCCTCTTCAATATTTCCCTTGGAACTAGACAAACTTTCAACTTAAGCACTCAAGCCATTCATTTCTCAGCCTGGCACTTGCAAACCCTAGCACTAGACCCTCCTGTACTGTACAGAAGGACAAGTCTCTCTATTCGACCTTACCAGCCAACCAGTAAAACAGTTCACTGTACCTATCCAGGCATGTCCAAAGGGCAGCTTCAGGTGTACTCTCCAGTCCCACTGGTGAATACGGGCATTATGAGGAAATGTTACAACTGCCTCATGTACACAGATAACCCTCTCCTCCTACCACCAAATACATGCGAGAGATGCAATTATACAGCCAAACTGGAGGCTAAGCTCTCCCAACCCAAGAATGGATCAGACAGTCAAGAGGAGAAGGGAAATACTTGCATCACACCACCAGTCTCACATAGACCCACTAAACCCTCACTGGCAAAAAACACACATAAATACATGAAAACATACTCAGAGGCTCTAAATAAAAATCTGCAAAACCAACAGAGACCTCCAAAGCAAACATCCAAGCAATCTCCACCTCCTACACAAACCATGAAATACATACTTCACAAAACCAGTGTATCATGCAATCGCAGCCCTTAAGGCAAAATAACATACCCAACATACTAGTAATAGGTGACTCTATAGTCAGGCACACTGACGTCCCACTCACAAGGCTGAATAAGGAGAAGGTTGCTGTTAGCTGCCTGTCGGGTGCCAGGATCCGCCACATAACACAAGCACTCAGGTCACTCCAGAACAAGTACAAATATGACTCTGTCATTGTTCATGTTGGTGTGAATGACCTGAGCCGTACCTCCCTGGACTACATGAAAAGAGACATGGAAGAGCTCTATGATCATGTGGCCCAGGCCGGTATGACCCTGGCCCTGAGTAGCATCCTGCCCTCACCAAGAATGATACCATGGTATAAAGAAAGAATTCTGGTTACATTTCTGGTGTCATTCAAAGGGGATCCAGTGCCTGTCCACCTGGGATGACATGCTCAACAAGCCAGACAGTTTGCACCTGTCAGCCTTAGGCTTTCGAATACTGGCCAAGGCTCCTGCCACCCCCATAGTGCCTTTTTTAAGCAAGGCTCAAAAGACAAACCCACCATCATAAATAGCACAAGTAACATAAAACTGAGGGTAATGCTATTCAATGCCAGAAGTCTAAACCTCAAAATGCACGCACTTGAGGCACTCCTCAGTATGGAGAAAATCGATATATGTGCACTAACAGAAACTTGGTTTAAGGCTCCAGAGAGCACCCCAGCACTACCAGGCTACAACTCATACCATACATTTTGGCCGCAGAACCCAAACTGAAATACAAAAGGTGTGGGTGTATCCATATTCATCAAAGATACCCACACCTTCAGGTTAGTGGCAAAGCACCATGCTTCAGAGATTATCCACATGCAACTAACAACGGGCAAAACTGCAATTAAAATTGTAGCTTGCTACGGATCACCCACCATGTCCCAGAACCCCCATTCCGCATTTCTGGAAACACTGGGAAACATAAAGTTCCTACCAAACACCCTAATATTAGGTGATTTCAATTACCCAAACATTAACTGGGAGAACTACTCAAGTACTAACTCCCTTGCCCAACATTTCCTAGAATTTATAAACTCAAATGCCCTGGTTCAACTGGTCAACACTCCTACCAGAGGTGACAACATATTAGACCTGGTCATCACCAACATGGGCGACCGGTGTTCCACACCCCTTGCTGGTTAGATCTGACCATAAACAAATCACTTTGGATATCCACATTCTGCCCCAACCCCTGGAGAAGGAAACCACCATGAAAACCTTTTCAAAAGCAAACTTCATATTACTTAAGACCGAGGTGGAAAAGTTTCAAAGCCCCCATGCTGAAGGTAACGCTGTCCAAGCTGCAAAATCCTTTACTAATGCATTCTATGGGCACCTATAAGAATGCATGGATCGTGCCATCCCAAGCAAAACCAAGACTCACTCCTCCAAGAAAAGGAAACCAGTTTGGTGGACTCCTGCCATAAACAAGCTATACAACAGAAGGAGGAAACTAGTACAGAAAAGAGTAAAATCCCAAGAAGGGAAGACATCCCTGATCAGTATCAGCAAGAAACTACAATCCCTCATAAAATCATCCAAGGCGGGCTTTGAAAGAGAAATTGCCAAGGACTCCAAAGATAACCACAAGGCATTCTTTAGCTATGTCAAGAATCTAAGTGGCAATGCTCAGATCTGCTCAGAGTTAGTGCAGAATGGCACAAAATACACTGAACCGACCGATATCACCAACATCCTGGCAGACAGGTTCAGAGCAAATCTCACCCCCCTCTCACCTCCTAAAGGGCCCATAACCATACCAGACGAATGTACAGTCCCTGAAATCAGAGACACTCAGGTTAAAACAGCCCTCTCCAAAGCCAAAAACACAGCATCAATGGGACTGGACAGTGTCCCAGACTGTATCCTACACGAATTCAAAGACGAACTAACCCCTCACCTAAACACACTGTTCAAACTCAACCTCTCCACAGGCTACGTACCCATAGAGTGGCACACAGCAATGGTTATTCCGCTCCACAATGGTGGAGCCACAACAATCCCTGGGAACTATCGCCCTATAAGCCTGACTAGCTTGGTCTACAAGGCTATGAAGCGCATCATCATGGAACTCCTTAACAGAGACATTGGGAACCTCCAAACACTGGACCCTACCCAGTTTGGCTTTATTAAGGACAGATAATGCCTCCTAAACCTGGTGGACTTCTATGAGACAGTTACCAAGGCTACAGATGAGGGAAAGGTGGTACACACAGCCTACCTAGACCTCACTAAGGCCTTCAACACCATTCCCCATTCTGGTATTATAGACAAGCTCACCAGCCTGAACATAAACCCCTACGTCACAAGACGGGTTGCCAACTAACTCACGGACAGAACCCACATGGTGAAAGGTGTGGGAGCTAGATCTGACTCTAAACCGGTTACAAGTGGCGTTCCCCAGGGCTCAGTCCTAGGACCCCTCCTGTTCAGCATATACTTCTCGGAGGTACAAGCAAGCACAGGAGGAGTATGGCTGACCAAGTTCGCAGAGGACTGCAAACTAGGGGCTATAACTGACTCTCTGGCTGACACAGACATCCTCCATAAGGGTCTCACTGAGATGGATACCTGGTGTCAAAATCATGGCCTCAAGCTAAATGCCAAAAAATGCATAGTCATCCCCTTTGGAAAAAACAAAGTACACACAAACTACCACATAGGTGGTAGTCCCCTAAATACAGAAGATGTAATAAGGGATCTGGGGACCCAAGTAGATAGTAATCTCACCTTTGATAATCACATTGCCAAAGTGGTTAGAAAATCCTTCTACATGGCCCACCTAATCACAAAGGGGTTCGCATCCAGATCAAAAGAGGTCATTGTACCCCTCTACTCATCACTCATCAGACCCATCATAGAGTACAACGCCCCTTTTCGGATGCACCTTACAAGACACCTGCAACAGCTGGAAAGACCACAGAAGTACCTCACAAAAAGGATGATTGGCCTCGAACAGATGTCCTATGTAGCTCGACTGAAGAAACTCCAGCTGTACTCAGTCACACACCACCTACTCAGAGGTGATCTCTGCCTGACATACAAGGCCGTGTCCAACCCAGAATTGATGGACATGCTCCACCTAAAGAAAACCATATCCCCTCGAGCCCCATGCTCTAGGGATCCAAATGCACCACAACAATAAATAGGACATGCTGGAGGGACAGATTCCTGTCCCAGAGACTTCCCATGCTTTGGAACAAAATTCCAATCTGCATTAGGCAGAGCTCCTCGCTAACACTCTTTAAGAGAAACCTTGACAAGTGGATGGGAAACAGAAAGTTTACCCCAGGGATCACTTCAGTGGCTCTGCTGGACAGAGGCACAGGGAACTAATCTAAGGGGGTGGCGAAAGCCAACACATTCTGGCTAGGCTTATAAATGCCTTCGGGCAGATAGCCTAGTACCTACCTATGAACCTATACATTACATTTTTCTATATACTAAATTGTTTACAAAAAACACAAGTGATGAGGGGTATTCAGGAAATTGTGTGAAAGGGTAAATCAAGCCTGAAAATATAGGTATGTCTTCAAAAATAGGGACATACCGCACAGAGGTAAATTAGGTCTGAAAATGGGAACCCTCCTCCAAAATAGGGACACCTGAGCAGTCTGTCAGTAAGCTTGTGAGAGTTGGCATAAAGCATTACACCAGATTTTGTGAAACTGCTAACTAGCTTTTTTGTATAGGTCGAGATAAACAGGCTTGTGAAATCTGACTACATTTTTTGTTGTAAACTGTTTACTGTCTTATCTGAGTTTAGCAAGATAACATTGTTGATGTAAAGTGTTAGGTTTAAAGAAGATAGTTCTATTGCTGTGTTACTGATTAACAGACAGACTGATAATGGTTCTATTACCGAGCCTTGGGAAACTTCACAGTTGAAGCAGCATGTGTCAGAAAAAATGCATTCACTGACACCTGCAATGTTCTGTTCTTTAGAGATTACATATTGCTGGGCAAGCTTTGTTCTTCTATTTTACACAAAAGAAAGGTGTGGCCAACTGCTTTAAAAGCCTGGATCATGTCAATCCAGCTGTGAGCAGGCCATCATTCATATTATTATAAATGCAATCAATCTTTTCTGAAACCATGTTTTGCATGTTAGTAAGCCATACGTGTTAATGTTGTTGAAAACCTGTACACCACCTTTTTTTAAAAAGAGTTTTGCTAAAGGAAACAGGGTTGCAATAGGTCTGAACTCCTTCTAGCTGTGGGATGTAGGGAGAGTGGGAAAATTATATTAAGTAAGTAGGAATCTGGAACACTGCCAGTGGAAAGAGAAAGACTTCAGATGAAAATTAACAGTTTGTCGATCATTTTGGCTGCTTAGTGCAGGAAATTATGATGCATTTTCAAATATTAGTTTACCAAGTAATTTTAGCCTCCTTTTAGACCTTTAGCTCTATGTCTTCTGTTTATATTTTACAGTAGTTTTCTTACTTACTTTGTAGAATATTTTTCTAAAAGAGAGAGCTGTGCAAAAGGTTTACTATGAGCTGAAGTAATTGTTTCAATGGCTAACAGGTGATTTTTGAATGTCTGAAAATGAAAATATTTCTTCATTGTAGAGGTTAAGTAGTTTTTTTGCTTGGAAGCAACTGGTAGGTTCTAGAGCAGAGACATTTGTACATTTATGAACAATATGCCCATTAAGGTTTGTATTTGTCTCCAAAATAATCTTGAACATGGTGGCAAAACCTTTTTTTTTTTTTTTTTTTTTTTTTTTACTGCTTTCTCTCTGGGTTACCACTGAAAAGGGGGTTATGATCCCAGTTAGAATTTTCCAGTAAACAAATGTCAGAACAAAAAAAAACAAAAAACAAATTCTGAAATAAATAGCTATGGTCAGGCTAGCTGTAATAAATAGTGCATTGTTTTCTAATGTTGGTGTAGACTGCTGTTGCGCTTACTTACTTTCTATGGCTTGTCTAATTAAGATTATTATTTTCCTTTTCAGCCAAGGGCACTACAGTCCCCTAAGATGTCCTGTAACTTGTAAGGCTAGGTCTTTAATGCAAAAAGGCTGGTTTATGAAGAAGAAGGCCAGACTGGAATCAATTACTATAAAGGACACCAATTTATATTTTGTAGTGTGCAGATCTGGTTCCCTACTTTCAGGTATGGGTCTGCCTAGTGTTAGCAGTGCTACAGTCTGAGAGATTTTTTTAGCATTCTAAATGAAGAAATTGATACAACTATTTGGGAGTGGTCATTTAATGAGATGGACTGAACAGTAACTATGACAGGGTTACAGAATCTTTGGTATAACAAGATCTACAAAGGAAGCATTACCTGTGAAAGGATTTGTTCTTGTACCTAGTTTACCAGCTGTTCAAGTCTCAAAAACAGGCAATGATTTACTGAGCAGACACAGGACTGTGAGCACTGATCCTCTAATAGTGTTTGATCCCATCAGAGAACAAAGTAGATCATTTTTATGTGTGGAACTAGGTTGGGAATGCATGCTTCACCTACGTTAATAGTGGTATTTCTGCCCAGGAGGACCTGGATTCGTCCTTTATAGTATTTGTTTGTTTTATATACATATATATAATGTCTACTTTGATATAATTTTTTGTACGTAATAATATTCCACTCGGCTGTTCTTTCCCAGGTCTATTACCAGCAGTCACTGTAGAGTTTTGTTTAATATTGGAAAAGGATAAAAGTGATCTGTTAACCATGTTTCTTTTATATCTAGTATTTGAGGCTGGTCTAGAAGTACCCAAGATTAGACAGTAACCCACTTATTCTTGATGTTACTGGCATTGCTCTGACCAGGTTTTAAATATTCAAATTTTACTGTTATATTTGAGACTGTAGCTTGTAAAGGTGTCAGAGGGCCTGGAATTAGTTGTATATCCCTGATAATTTGAGTCTAAATGAATGAAATGTATAATTGGGTAAGTAGCTTTTTAAGGATGGGGTGGGTTTCAGCGTAATGTTGTAGTAATATAATCAGAGTATGGTAATGTTGGGATGCAATGCACATTAATTTGCCAAGCAATTGTTTTACAGGATTATGAGGTCTTACGGTAATGTGGTAGATGGGGTGATTAGATTATTTGGTTGTATCAGTGGGGAATGAATCAGAATCAGAATCATTAAAATAACAAACAAGCACACCACACATAAAAGTGCAATAGGCTATTGCACCTTTATGTGTGGTACGCTTGCTTGTTGTTTTAATAAACGTGGTTCCCCAAATTGTAGTTTCTCCAGCTGGTTTGGTGCCATTTTTGTTTTTGTTGTTGGTTTGGTGCTGGTTCTCCATTTCCTTATTTTTTTCGTAATGGCTGCAAATTGAGTAACAGTTTAATTCTAGCTCTCCCAGTGTGAAAACAGAAACTTAGCAGGGAAAGCCAGTGGACCTAAATTTCTGGGTAAATTTCAGGAACTGGCTAGTAAGTGCACTGCCTGGATGCCAGGAAAAAAGAAATACAGAGGACCTGAAGGAAAATCAGCTACAAAATGTGACAAAGAAACACTCACTGGGAAAAGTACTGTATTCAGCAAAAAGTAGTGCAAGCTCCAGACATGACTTCCAGTAACCTAGAAAAAAGTATAAGGCAACTGCATACAGACCTGATCACGTAATGCAAAGTCAGATGCCTGAATACATACTTGGAATAAATATATCTACAGGCTTTGCAACTTATACAGGGAAATGTACCACAACATGATGATACTGAAGAGCTAGCTGCTCCTCCTACACTCTTGTAAAAAAATTGCCTCTTGAGGGACAAATTATTACGAAAACAAAATTTAGGTGTGTTACCTACTACCTCTGTTAGTTCAGAACAACTACGGAGAATCGCCAATTCCTCTTCAATATGTCACAGACAATATCGATATCATTCAAATATGTAAAAACACACCTGACAGTTCTACATAACTTGACTGAAGCAGAGTTAGTGCTAACCAAGAACTGAAATGACTGTATGAGTATGCAATTGCTCTTTTTATGCAGATTGCAAAACTATGAATGTGGTGTATTATGCTTTTTGTGACTGCTGCTATGCTTTTTACACTGGCAAAACGAATAGGTGTTTTAAAGATAGGATATTAGAACACGTAAGTGATATTAGACATGGTAAGAGCAGTAATGCCTTAGCTTTACATATTTCTACATCTGGACAGCAACATACTTTTACATTTTTTGTTTTAGAGATCAGCCAGTTGAGTGTCAGAGGAGGAGATATAAGGAATAAAACTGAGGCTAGAGAACAGAGTTGGATTCTTGAATTACAGTCGCATAGAGCCCCTGGGCTTAATGGAATGGCTTCCCTTAAACCAGCTCTAAAAGCACGATTCTAATGAGTTTATACTTCTATGCATATTTTTGAAGAAATAATTACCAGCGTATACTAAGAACCCAACCTGGGAGTCCAAGCAGCAAACAAAGAAAAAAACAGCTGGATAACCATGACTGTTGACACAATTTTGATAAAATACACCATAAAAAAGATAAAAGACAAGTGTTTTCGCTAGTGCTTCCTCAGGTCTTAATACAAACCACAGTAAAAGGCTCATACTTAAATACATAAATCAATTCAACACCAAAGCAACCAAGTACAATTAGCCTCTTAAAGAGGTACATACAAATATTTTCACTTTAACCTGCGTGCTTTTAGAGCAGGTTTTAAACTGACAGTACAATTAATTCCAGGTAGCCTGTGTGCCTGTAATCGTAGAATCCATCGCAGTTCTATTTGCTCTAAATTATTGTTCATGTCACCCCCTCTACTGTTAACATGTACCAGTTGTAATACTTTAAAATTAAAATGATGGCCTGGATGCACCATTATGTGTTTTGCTAAAGCATTGTTTTCGTTTATGTATCTCATATAAATGCTTAGTAATCCGTTCTTTTACTTTTTGTGTTTTTTCCCACATAACAGCAAGAACAGCAAGCACAAGTAGCCAAGTAAATCAAATGAGTGCTATTACAGTCTGCATTTTTTTGCACGAGGATATAAGAAACCTGTATACAGGGGAGTAATGTAACATTTCAGATTTTGCTTTACCTAATGTTTTAAATAGTAATAATACGAACAGAAATGGTTGTCCTAATAGAGTGTACCCACAATCCTTTGTAACTAGCTTTACTAGTAGTAACAAAGCTGTAAGGAATATTATTCAGAAGCATTGGCCTCTGTTAACTATGGACCATGGTACAGCCAAGTTAGTGGGTGCAACATCATATTTTGTGTATAAGAATAATATTAACTTAAAAAGACTGTTATGTCAGGATAATAAGAAATCTTGTCAAATCAGTAAGAATCCAGGTACTTATCCATGCAAGAAGTGTAGTTTCTGTCCTGTCATAAGTGTACAACAAGAGTTTATATGCCCTAATACTCCCTTTAGGTTTCAGCTGAGGTTTCATGCAGACTGCAATATCACTCATTTGATTTACTTGGCTACTTGTGCTTCCTGTTTTCGCTATTATGTGGGAAAAAACACACAAAACTAAAAGCATTTATATGAAATACGTAAACAGAGTGAAAACAATGCTTTATCAAAACACATAATGGTGCATCCAGGCCATCATTTTAATTTTAAAGTATTACAGTTGTGGTACATGTTAACAGTAGAGGGGGTGACATGAACAATAATTTAGAGCAAATCGAATTGCGATGGATTTTACAATTGCAGGCACACAGGCTACCAGAAATTAATTGTACTGTCAGTTTAAAACCTGCTC
This sequence comes from Protopterus annectens, assembly GCF_019279795.1. Classification (NCBI taxonomy): domain Eukaryota; kingdom Metazoa; phylum Chordata; order Ceratodontiformes; family Protopteridae; genus Protopterus; species Protopterus annectens. The sequence continues at coordinate 856,277,261 of NC_056728.1, forward strand.
TACAAGCACACAGGTTAAAGTGAAAATATTTGTATATGCCTCTTTAAGAGGCTAATTATACTTCATTGCTTTGGTGTTGAATTGCTTTATGTATTTAAGTATGAGCCTTTTACTGTGATTTGTATTAAGACTTGAGGAAGCACTAGCGAAAGCGCTTGTCTTTTATCTTTTTTTATGGTGTATTTTATTAAAATTGTGTCAACAGTCGTGGTTATCCAGCTGTTTTTTTCTTTGTTTATATGCATATTTTGTGAGTCTTTTATGTGACAATGAAGTCATCGAGCAGGGACTGCACTACCTGGGTCTTTAGCCAGAAAGAAGCATGGGTTAAGCGTAAAGGTAATTGTTTTTACTTTTTGTTTTTGCATTACATTTTAGATTGACATATGTTGTGATGCTGACTTGATTAAGTTATCTTATTATTTTGAATTGCTGAACTGAAAGGGAGGGATTTTTGTCTTATTTAATGAGCGTAGCATTTTTATATTTTGGTCTGATGAAGCATTAGTAATTTAATGTGAAAGTGCTTACTATCAATAAATCTTTAGGTTTTTAAGTTTTCATTCATCTTGGCTGGTTTTAAATAGGACTATACTGCTGTGCAAGTCGCTGGAATTGTTATTTTGTTTTTCACTTGGCATTGTTGGTTTCCAGTGGCGCTACCCGACGGATTTTGCCTTTATGATTTCTGGATATATGCATGTCTCACAAATATGCAACAGTCTGGAAGATTTAGGTTCTTTGCTTGGAAGTGTTTACACAGACATTTTTATACCCAAGTAGACTCCAAAGAATTTTGCCTCATGTAGACAACAAATATTGGACACTTGATAGTGAAGAAAGAGGTAACTGGGAATATCTTTTCTGGGAAAGTAATGAGTTGGCGGACTTTAAAGATTCCCTGCAGACTGATGTGTCAGAGACACTGGGTGAGCAAATTGGTGTAACTAATGAAATTATTTTTTTGAGCTATGATGCAGAATTGCAATTGCCTAGACATAGTAAGGCCTTGCAGAGCCTAAGTATGATGGCTGCCAAAAAGTAGTTACTAGAAAATGGAAATCAAAGTCTAAACCAACTTTACTCGAAGTAGTGAATATAGCAACAGAGATAAAACAACTGAAACAAGGATCTTTAGAAAAGGGCAGGAGCAAATTACATAGGAGAAAATGGGAATTATGTGAACAATACAAGCAGAGGAGGAATGAGGTTTAAAAGAAGGCAGGACTTGAATGAGGTATGTAATGTCTGACAATGACTGGATAGATTGTAAGTGACGTATAATGTTTGCAACTGGAATTGTGTCAACGTGGTTTCTAATGTATAATGTTTGCAACTAGAATTGTGTCGGTATGGTGTGTTTTCATTTATATAAATGTAAAATTGCATACATCATACGTGATTATTTAATAAGGATGTTTCTTGTTTAAAAAAAAAAAAGAGGATTAACTACTGCAGAGACTGCATGTAGCAACTGCCTGCCCTATCTGATCCCAGCTAGCTGTAGGGGTAACTGAATATGTAGACAACCGGAGTGCATTTGGTAGAGGGTGAAAATAGCTTCTGTGTGCAGTACATCTGCACATCATTCATTATTCTACTACTACTACTACAGCAAATATGAATGCAGGCAAAACTGATTTCATTCAGTCAGCTGTGTCAATTCACACATTTTATGCTCCCAGTAATATTCAAAAATTAGGAATAGAGTTGATTAATGTTGTATTATCTGTTTCTTAAACGGAGCTCAGACCACTGTTAATTGTCTGTAGGTAGCAACTAATATTCAGCAACGTCAAGTAAGGGGCAGATGAGCAACAAGCACAGAATCATTTCTTTAAAGCATGTGAATAAAATCACATTACAATATAAGTGGCAATCAGTATTCAAAACACTGCAGAACACAAAGAGTCACAGCAGCCAAGCTCATAACTGAGCATTATAATAAAACACATTTCCAGCATGTGAAGAATTAGTCACACAAGCAAACAGTAAGCCTCAATAAACACTGATGAAAAATGCAGCAGCACTTAAACACAATACAACAACAGTAAATGAAGGACAAAATTCCAGTACTTGAATAAGAATGAGAATAAAACAGACTGAAGGCAGAGAAGGTAAGTGGATGAAGAATGACAGGCAGACCAGAGTCTGTCACAGGAACATAGAAACATACTAGGCATCCACTCATGGGCATCATAAGATGCCCAGCCACATACACCTTTAAGTAGACCCTTTCAAGCACTTAATAGTGCTCACCTCCCAAATTGAGCAGGGCTGTACATGACAACCCTGGAGTAAAGTTGTGTCCAGTCATCAGATTAACCTTAAAAAGGAGACAAATTAGTAATTTGTTTGACTTGTAGTGTTAACTTATTCCATAGGCAAGGAATAGACTGAGTTAGGAACCTATCTCTCTCCAGTGAGTCTTGTTTACTTGTTGGTGTAGATTTAGGCCCTTAGTGTGGGTGTTTGTAGACCCACTGCTTTTGCAAAGAAACAGAAGGTCAAACAGGCCTGGGTTTTTCATGGTTCAAAAATCAAGACACGGGTTACCTTGCAGCAACTTGTGGGCTACTGACTGTAATGAGAGTTGTGATAATATACCAGGGTAGTTGAAATACTTCAGACCTTTAATCTTCTTGGTTAGAAATCTTTGGGGCCTTTCTCATTGAGTGATATGCTTGGATTTGAATATATCAAAGGGGGGTACTATATTCAATGGTGGGTCTGATAAGGGAAGAGTACAGTATTAATTAGGATAAATTCTTTGGATCTTGGTGATATTCTCTTGGAAATCACCTGGGCAAGACAGAAGGATTTCCTGACTGTGGTGGAAACATAATGACTGAATGAGCGAGAGAGTGTGAGAGAAAGAGACTTATCCACGTAAGTACCTAAATCTTTTATGATTGCATCTGTCTGAAGAGGATTACCATGTATAACACATAAGATGGGAACAATTTTTCTGCCAAATGCAGGTATGGTGCACTTTTTTTCATTTTTTTCCAAGACAGTTTTTGAAATACTATGTATGGCAAACTCCAGTCATTGCTGGAACTATTTTGCGAGATGTGAAAGAGTGGATAACAATGACCAGTTTGCAGTCATCAGCAAACTTGTTCATTTACACATCTGTGATATCGGCTTGGATGTCTGCAAAATAAAAACAAACAGGAGAGGGCCTGAAACTGATCCTTGTAGAACCCTACTAGTTTCAATTTTACAGCAGCCTTTAAAACTTAGGATCTATTGGATAGTAAATGTGCAATTCAGTGGACAATGTAAGGATTTACTTTAAGCCTGTCTAATTCTTCAATAATACTAGCATTAGGGACAGTGTCAAAAGCCTTGGCCAGGTCGACATAAGCAGTATGCACAGAATGACCACTGTCCCTGTACCCTTTTCAAAGAAACTTACTAGGTTCAGGATACAGGACCTGCCATTCACAAAACCAAACTGATAGGGATTTAGATCAGTTAAATTGTGTGTCTGCATAAATGAGTTCTGCTATGATACTCTCAATGGCTTTGCGTATAAGGTAGGTGAGGCTGATGGGTCTATAAATTACCCGGGTCTGTAGAGGGGCCACCGTTGTATACGGCAGTCACTGTGGCTGTTCTCCAGGTATCAGGAACAAACCCCGCAGATATACAGAGGTTAAACAGTTTAAGTAAAGGCTCAGACAGTACATAGTTAGAACTAATGAACATCAGCCTGGTATATTGTCTGGTCTCATGGAAGTATTATTTTTAGCCTTTGACAGGGATTCAAGGATTTGCTCCAAAGCGATTTCTGGGGAAACTAAATTCTCTGGGATGGTGGGGGGGGGGAGCAATGTGGGTAGGATGAGTAAAGTTGATACAAAATATGTCTGCTAATACATTAGCTATATCCTTGGGGTCAGAATGGGGGATATTATTATGGATAAGCTCAAAGAAAGATTTGTACGTTCCTTTGGAATGTGCAACAACATTAAGTTCATACTCTGCTTTACATTTTCTAATAGTGCTCTTAATTTCATGCTGGCATGTTTCAGTGTAGTCTTGAGGTAGGGAAATTGTGACTTCTTGCAACTTTTTGCTGCAGCAGCCAGTGCCTTGTAAAGAAATAAGTCCCACCACAAACAATCTGAAAATATGCTTGAGTGGGTGTGTATTGCAGAGTGCTAGCAATGCTCTTGAACAAAGGAGAAAGGATGCAGAAATGTTAATTGTCCCAAGACCTGCTGTTACAGTTAGAAAAAAGCCAAAGGCAAAAATAAGTTGTACATAAGTAGTAGAGGTCAGAGAGGGAGACAGAAGAAGTGTGTAATTAGTAGTTTCCAGGAAGTTTGCTTTATAATGCTAGAGAGTATGTTATGCTATAGAAGAGTTTAGGGTGTGCCTGGTGGAAGAGTGCTTAGTAATAGAAAGACTACAGACAATAAGGATGGAAATGGTGAGAAATAGAATGAATAGGTGTGGACAGACAAAGAGTAATGGAGATGTGTGAGTAATTAGGACAAAATCCTACAGACAGTGTGTGCATGTTTTGTTCATCTACCCTCTCCCCCTCAAGGACACAACTAGTAAATATATTAATATATTCACGATGTGCAGCGCCATATTCTATAACTTAAAATAAGAACTTTATTTTTAAATAACATGCTCACCTAGATGACAAATTGGCGGGGGGGGGGGTGGTACCCACTCAGATATTAAATGCAGAAGTAAATTATTTGGTACTTTTTAAGCACTTGAGAGAAAAAAATGGCTTCATGTGGGGCCTGACACTGGGGAGAAATTGTCTGCCCTGCTTACTTAAGTGACAAACTCAATAGTTGATTACTGTGTATGTGGTGATGGCACACAGACACTGTACACATCTGTGAAAAAATGCTGCGTCTGCTGTGGTCAGACATTGGGGGGTAGAGCTAAAACAAATGCAGCAGTATGTGTCTATGGTGCGCAGATATTGTGAGCACATGTGAAAAAATGTGGCTTCTTGTGTGGTCAGACACTAGGGGGATGGCTCTGCATCAGAAATGAATGGTCTGGTTTTCTCCTAGCTGAAATGCCTAACACTGAAACTGCACATAGGTGTGTTTGCAACCTGCAATAGGCTGGAAAACAGCTCGGAATTAATTTCTCCACCTCGTACCCAGCTACAAGCTACAGCATCCACATGACTCCAAAGTGGAGCAAACAGTTAACTGAGAAATGAATAAATCTGGAAGATACAAAAGTTCATAAGCTATTCCGTTCCATGATTTGTTTTAATAAAACAAATCCCTATCAGTATCCTTCTGCATATCTGCTACAAAGTATGAGCTTAATATGATATTAATAATTTCATTTAATTATATTCCATTATTATTCACATAATTTATTTATTTATTTAACATTTGTTTACCGAGAAAGTGCAACTTGGAATGAAGCCAGTTTTCAGTGGAAGCCCAGGGAGAAATGCTCCAGATGTACATCTTTGAAACGTGGGAGAAAACCCACATGAACACAGGGAGGACATGCACAGAAAGCACTCCAGAGAACCTCTTGCTCTGAGGTGACAACGCTACCACTGTGCCATCATATGATCATAACCCACAGGTCCTTAATCCTCTCTTTAAGACCAAGAACACTGCATCAACAGGCCCAGACAATATCCCAGGATGCCTTCTAAATAACATGAAACATGACCTATCAGGGCCTCTGGAATTACTATATAATTGTAGCCTCCAAACAGGTTTCATGCCTCATGAATGGAGTAAGGCAACAGTCATCACTCTGCACAAAGGTGGGCTATCTATGTACCCTGGAAACTACAGACACATAAGTCTCACTAGTCTTATATGTAAAGCCATGGAAAGAATTATCATGGAGATGATCAATACAGATATAGTAAACTTCCAGACACTGGACCCAACCAGTTTGGTTTCATTAAGGGCAGATCATGCCAACTCAACCTGGTGGACATTTTTGAGAAGTTCACCAAAGCAATGGATGAGGGCAAAATTATTCACACTGCCTACCTTGACCTGGCAAAGGCATTTGACACAATACCCCTCTAAGGCGTTGTTGACAAACTCATGAGGTTAGGTACAAACCCGTATGTCACCCAGAGGATAGCCAACTGGCTAACAGACAGGACCCAGAAAGTTAGAATTGGGGAGTCCACCTCTACAAAGTGGCCAGTCACAAGTGCAGTCTCTCAGGGATGAGTCCTTGGACCGCACCTTTTTGGCATTTACTTCTCAGAAGTCAAGGCCAATGTCAGTGGTCTCTGGCTGACTAAATTTGCAGATGATTGCAAATTAGGAGCTGTCATTGAATCTCACACTGACACAAATGTTCTCTAGGAGGGGCTGACAGAGACAAACAACTAGTGTCAGAGCCATGGACTAAAACTAAATGCCAAGAAATGCATAATAGTATCTTTTGGGAAGTCATCCATCACTGGTAACTATCATATTGATAACACACCCCTTAGAGTTGACCCAGTAGTCAGGGACTTAGGGACACACATAGATAGTAATCTAGCCTTTGACCATCATGTGTTTACAGTGGTGAGGAAATCATTCTATATTGCACAATGTATAAATAAAGGTATGCCATCTAAGTCCAAGGAAGTCATTGTTCCACTGTATTCGGCACTCATCAGACCTACCATTGAGTACAAAGCCCCCTTTGGTATTTACCTAACCAGGCATATCCAACAACTGGAATGTCCACAGAGGTTCCTCACTAAAAGAATACAGGGCATAAGTAAAATGTCCTGTGCAGACAGCCTCAGGGCCCTCTCTCTGTATTCTGTCTCCTACAGGTTTTTGAGGGGAGATCAAAGCCTGGCATATAGGCCATTGTCAGACCCCACTCTGATGGACCTCCTGCATATCAACAAAACAAACAGCACCAGAATTACCCATTCTAAAGACTTAAACCCTGCTTGTGATATAAATAGGTCCTGCTGGAGAGATAATATGTATCCCAGAGACTACCACATTTATGGAGCAGGCTCCCCATCTATGTAAAGCAGAGTTAATCCCTAACCCAATTCAAGCACAACTTGGACAACTGGATGGGAAACCGAAAAATCATCCTGGTTTGGCACCTATGTCTCTAATGGACACAGGTAACAGTAAATGGTTCATCTCCCAAACCCCCGCTTACTCTTTTCAAGGGTATCAGAACTTGTCAGAGATTTGGGATGCATGGCTTGGCTTAAAAAGGCCCTTGTGGTCATTAGCCTAGTAAACACCTATGAATGTATGAACCTATAATCCATAAGCTTGCTTCCTCACCTTTACATTTCTTAGATAAGCTTCTTAATTTTGTATGGCATTCTACCTAAGCTTTGAAAATGAAACAATCATTATTAGTAAAGAGTGAGTAAAAAATGTGTGTGTGTGTGTGTGTGTGTGTGTGAGACAGACAGAGAGTTGGGGCAGGAGCTGCTGGAGTTTTATAACAAGTACATTACATTACAAGGAAATAAAAGTCTAGATCAACTTTACTAGAATTAGTGAATATATAGTAACAGAGATAAAACAACTGGAATTGGGATCTTTACAAAAGGGAAGGAATGTGTTTAAGAGAAAATGGGCATGTTTAGAGTAAAACAAGCACAAAAAAGTACACTGGGCATGAAAAAAGATTAAACGAGCAAAACAAATATAATAAGGGCAAAAAGGGCACATTAAGCATAAATAAAGCAAGGCGACTGCATGTTTTTTGGCAAAGTGCTGTGTTTTGGCATTACAACCTCGTATTGTATCAAGCGCATAACTAGAGTTATTCGAAGTATCTCAAAGTATGTGAAAGTGCTTACAGTGTGTGCTTATATACTGTGCATGTACTCCAAAGAGTTTGTGTGCAAAGTGCAACTATTTTGTGAAGTGCAGTTAAAGTATAGCCATTTCAAAAGCTTTCTTGTGCTGGTTGTGTCTATTTGCAAAGTCCCACCATTACAGAGTGTTTCTTGCACTGTAAAGAATTGCCTAGCATGGTACCATCATTTTGGGGAAATTTCAGTGTGCTGTGGACAGTTATTCGCACAGTGCAATTACTTTAAATGTTATTTACTCTGAGCTCCTGTTGCCCATATTTGCATCATGCAGTTATTTGAAATGTTTCTTCTACTGATAAGAGGTGATTTCTTGCAGTGCAGTAATTTCAAGAATATTACAGTGCCCAAGAGACTTATTTTGCAAAGTTCAGTTATACAGAGGCTTATTGTGCTACTGGGCAAAGTTACAAACAATGGCATAAATTTCTGGCATATGTGTATGTGTTTGTGCTTATTTGCAAAACCCTTCACTGGTATGTGTTAATATGGCAGACGGATTTTGAAAGTCTTTACCACTTGTATTTGTTAAGAATATTACAGAGAACTGGAGAATATCTGAGGAAGAGTATGATATTTTTATACAAGCAGCTTACTCATATAAAGATGCATGCAGCAGGGCATTAGTTTTGCTGAACCTAGCTGGGTCAGAGGCTATAGAAAGACAGCGTTCATTTGTGTATGCACCAGAAGTATATGAGAGAAAAGGTGAAACTCGTCATATTGTTGTACAGCCTGAATCAAGGGAAGACCCCGAGTGTAAGCACAAGTTCAGAGAAATGTGTAACCCCCACAGACAAACATTACATTAGACAGGCATTTGTTTTACACGAGAGATCAGAAATCAGGGGAAACTTTTGCAGCTTATATAACTGACCCGAGAAACAAAGCCAAAATGTGTTGGTCCGGTGACTTAAAAGATAAGTTAATAATGGACAGGCTCGTGTGTGGCATTAATAGTGCTGTTGTGAGAAAGATTTTGCTTTGTGACAGTGATTTAACTTTGAGTACAGCCAATGAGATTTGTTAAATCCATGAGGTGACAGAAAAATACACAAGTATGCTTGCAAGTGACAAGAGTATGTTTCAGCAGGCTTCAGAGCAAATGTAAATAGCATACAACACGTGGCAAACAGAAGAAGCCCTAAGCACATGGCAGCCACAGCCCCTGCTGGCTCACCAAGGAAACCACGTAGCTTTCCAGCAAGTTCTATGGCTAGTTGAGTTAAAGGAGCACATTCCTCAGTGCAGTACAAGCATGAATCAGCAAACCCAAGTCCAGCTTTATTGTTAACTGCTGCAATTGCTCTCTACTTTCACTGGCTTATGTGAGTAATCACAAACTCATCATTTTTGAAATCCCACCCCTTCAATTATTTAAATTTATTGGCCATCCTACAGCATTTCATAGTACCAAAATACAAAAGTGACCACCCCTTTCAATCCATTTTGCTGTTTTAAAAATAGTAACTCTCCACTAAACCTTAACTTTTTAGACAGGTAAAACTCAAGTTACCTACTTTCACATCTAACTTCTCTAGTGCACACTGCAGAGTGCATTCTTTTCAATCTTACCTTTAAGCATCCCTGTGACTAGCACTTTCTCTAATACCTGCTGGAAAGCACTAGGAAGCCTTAAACTCATACAAACACTGAACTCTCCTTGTTAACAAGGAGAAATTAATAGTAGGCATTAAACAGCCTATAATTGCAAAGTACCTTGCTAAGAAAACAGCTCCTATACTTTACAAAGAAAAAGAAAAAAGCCCCAAGCCAGGCATGTCCAAGGATCAGCTTCCGGTGATTTCTCCTGTCCACCTGGTGAATCTGGGCATACTGGGGCAATGCAGCAATTGCCTCATGTACACAGACAACCCTCTCCTCCTACCACCCAACACTACAACCTGTGAGAGATGCACTTACATAGCCAAAATGGAAGCAAAGCTCTCTCCACCCAAGATTGTGCTAAACAGTCAAGAGGAGAAGGTTAACACCCACACTACACCTCAAGTAACACATAGCCCTTCTAAACCCGCACCACCAACACCCACAAATAGCAACACTAAATCCACATATGCAGAGGCCCTTAACTGTAACCTGCCCAAGAAACAAAGACCTCTGAAGCTGAAACACAAACACCAATCACAACCAATGTGTCACATAGTTCACAACACCAGTGTGCCACCCAGCAACAGCCCCTAAGGCAAGACAATGTACCTAACACTTTAGTCATAGGTGACTCTATAGTCCGGCACACTGATGTCCCTCTCACCAGGTTGAATAAGGAGAAAATTACAGTCAGCTGCCTGTCGGGTGCCAGGATCCGCCACATAACGCATGCACTCAAGTCACTCCACAACAAGTACAAATATGACTCTGTCATTGTCCATGTTGGAGTGAATGACTTGAGACGTACCTCCCTGGACTACATGAAAAGAGACATGGAAGAGCTCTCGGATCATGTGGCCCAGGCAGGTATGACCCTAGCCCTGAGTAGCATCCTGCCTTCGCCCAGAATTATACCACAATATAAGGATAAAATGATTGGCTTCAACAATTGGCTAAGCTTATGGTGTCATTCAAAGGGTATCCAGTATCTGTCTGCCTGGGATGACATGATTGACAGACCACGATGCTTTGCCAGAGATGGCCTGCACCTGTCGCCCCTGGGATTCAGGTTACTGGCTAAGGCTCTTGCCACCCCTATAGTGCCTTTTTTAGGCAAACTTCAAATGACAAAACCACCACCGTAACAGGTACAAGCATGCAAAATCTGAAGGTAATGCTACTCAATGCTAGAAGTCTAAACCTCAAAATGCACTCTCTCGAGGCACTCCTAAAATGGAGAACATCGATATCTGTGCAGTAACTGAGACCTGGTTCAAGGCTCCAGAGAGCACCCCTGCAATACCAGGCTACAACACTTACCACACTTTTCGGCCACCAAACCAGGACCGAAACACTAAAGGTGGAGGAGTGTCAATATTCACCAAGGATATTCACACCACCAGGCTAGTTGGCCAACACAATGTGTCTGAAATTCTACAAGTGCAACTAACACTAGGTAAGACTGCAATCCAAATTGTAGCTTGCTACAGATCCCCCACCATACCCCAAGATTCTCACTACACCTTTCTAAACATACTGGAAAATATTAAGATAGAACCAAACACCCTAACACTGGGTGATTTTAACTACCCTGCCATTAACTGGGAAAACTACTCATGTCCCAACACCTTTGCGCAACGGTTCTTGGAATTCATAAATTCCAACGCCCTGGATCAACTAATCCATAGTCCCACCAAGGGCTCCAATATCCTAGACCTGGTCATTACCAACATGGGAAATCAATGCTCCATACCTATGGTCACCCCCTCTTTAGTCAGGATTGACCATAAGCTAATCACCCTTAACATCCACATCCCACCCCCACCCCCACCCCCCCATCCCAGTAAAGAAACCACCATAAAAAACTTCTCCAAAGCCAACTTCATGCTACTCAAGTCAGAAGTGACAAACTTCATGACACCCATTCAGACGGGAACTGAAAGTTCAACTGCTGAATCCTACACTAAGGCTCTGTACGAGCACATCCACTCATGCATGAATCGTGCCATCCCAAATAGAACCAAAATGCTCTCATCCAAAAAAAGGAAGCCAATCTGGTGGTCCCCTGCCATAAAGAAACTTTACAACAAAAGGAAGAAACTTTTGCAGAAAAGAGAAAAATCCCAGGATGCAAAAAACTCCCTTACTAGCCTCAGTAAGAAACTGAGATGCCTCATAAAATCCTCCAAAGCTAGTTACGAAAATAAAATTGCCAAAGATTCCAAAGACAACCACAAAGCATTCTATAACTATGTCAAGAATCTAAATGGCAATGCTCAGATCTGCTCTGAGCTAAAACAGAATGGCATTAAATATACTGATCCGAAGGATATTGCTAATATCCTGGCAGATCGATTCAGTGCCAACTTCACCCCCCTCTCACCCCCTAAATGGCCCATCTCAATACCGGAAGATTGCCAAATTCCAGTAATAACGGCCACACAGGTACAAAACGCACTCTCTAAAGCCAAGAATACAGCATCCATGGGACCAGATGACATCCCGGCTGTGTACTACATGAACTACAATATGAACTGGCACCTCACCTAAGTGTCATGTTTAATCATAGCCTCACCTCAGGTTTCATGCCCACTGAGTGGCGCAGAGCTACAGTTATCCCAATCCACAAGGGGGATCCACCTTGGATCCTGGAAACTACCGTCCCATCAGTCTGACAAGCCTTATCTGCAAGGCCATGGAGCGTATTATCATGGAACTTATAAACAAAGACATTGGCAACCTTCAAACACTGGACCCCACCCAGTTTGGGTTTGTGAAGGGCCGATCTTGTCTCCTGAACCTGACTGACTTCTTTGAATCAGTCTCCAGAGCCATGGACAAGGGTAAGGTGGTCCACACAGCCTATCTAGACCTTGCCAAGGCCTTTGACACCATCCCCACTCTGGAATCATAGATAAACTTACTAAGTTGGGCATTAATCCCTATGTCACCCAATGGGTTGCTAAATGGCTTACTGATAGAACCCACACTGTAAAAGTAGCCGACTCCAAATCCAGCTCCAGACAAGTGACAAGTGGAGTACCTCAGGGTTCAGTCCTGGGGCCGCTCTTGTTTGGCATCTACTTCTCTGAAGTACAGGTCAACGCTAAGGGACTCTGGCTAACAAAGTTTGCAGATGACTGCAAACTGGGAGCCATTATTGAATCCCCAAATGATGTGGATACTCTACAAAAGGGCCTTACAGAAACAGATGCTTGGTGCCAGAGCCATGGGCTCAAGCTCAATGCCAAGAAATGTATTGTTATCCCTTTGGGAAAAAAACATGTATCCATGAATTACCATATAGGTGGCAGTACACTAAACACAGAAAGTGTGATAAGAGACTTAGGGACACAGGTGGACAGTGGTCTCACCTTCGATAACCACATCGCCACAACAGTCAGGAAATCCTTCTATGTGGCACACCTCATCACGAAGGGCTTTTCATCCAGAAAAAACGAGGTCATTGTCCCACTGTACTCATCTCTCATTAGACCCATTATAGAATACAACGCCCCATTTGGTATGTACCTCTCAAGACATCTGCAACAACTGGAAAGGCCTCAGAAATACCTCACTAAAAGAATCACAGGCCTAAAGCAGATGCCCTACGCTGACCGCCTTAAAAACTCCAGCTATACTCTGTCACATATCGTCTACTCAGAGGCGATCTCTGCTTAACATACAAGGCCATGTCAAACCCAGAGCTGTTGGACATGCTACACTTAAAGAAATCCCAATCCCTCAGAGCTACACGCTCCAGGGATCTAAACCTTGTCATCACAATAAACAAAACATGCTGGAGGGATAGGTTCCTGACCCAGAGACTCCCCAGACTCTGGAATAGATTGCCCATACATGTCAAGCAGAGTGCCTCTTTGGACCTCTTCAAGAGGAACCTTGACAATTGGAAGGGAGAAAGGAAATTCACCCCAGGGATCACGTCAGTCGCCCTGCTAGACAGGGGTCCAGGACAGTAAATAATGTGGGAAGAAATAGCCAGGGAATTGTTATGGCTAGGCTTGTATAGGCCCTAGGGCTGATAGCCTAGTACCAACCTATGAACCTATGAACCTATGAATTGTGGTGCCAATCATGAGTCTAAAAGAGAAACGTGCTTAGCATTTTGTCAGCGATATCACAAGTGTAAAAAAATTGAACCACTTTCAAAAGTTTTGCAAATCAAGTAAACCCCACACAGTTGTAAAGAAAGGTCACACAAAAAAGTAAGTTGATCAAGTAGAGATGCAGCAGTCAACTTTCTATGTAGATGGTGTATTACTGGCAAAAAATGAAGTGTTTTGTACAGTCCAGATCAATAGTAAATCCACAGAGCTTAAAGCAGACACTGGTTCAAAGTGTCATGTTATATCAGCAGACACATTTGCTAAAGTGAGAACTAATGAGCAACTCAGTGTGGCCAGTAATACGAAACTTGTTGCTTATGGAGGTGAACAGATTCAAACTGAAGGCTCAGTGATGCTTTCATGTTATTTGGACAAAAACTGTTACAGCTTGTTATTCTATGTAGTCCGAAGACAAGTACAGTCTTTATTGGATGTCAAAGACAGTTTGAGAATTAATCTGTTTTCTTTTAACAAAGAAGTTCATCACATAAGTGTATAACTTAGTTCCAATTTTTATGAAGCCATTTTCTCAGAGTATGCTGACTTTTTTGATAGCAAGTTGGGCAACCTTACAGTTGTGTATTCCATGAAGCTCGACCCAGAGGACACTCCAGTAGTGAGACCAGCAAGAAAAATTCCAATGGCTATGCAAGATAAAGTCAAAGCTCAGAAGGATAAAATGGTGCAGCAAGGTGTGATTTGTCCAGTTACAGAACCAAATGAATGGGTGTCGTCTATGGTAGCAGCTCACAAAAAAGGCTCAGACAAAATCAGAATATACACTGACCCAAGAGATTTGAACAAAGCATTGAGGAGACCATATCATCCAATGGTACAGTCGAGGAGGTCGCAGCTCTAATGCCGAATGTCACTATTTTTTCTGTTTTGGATGCACTTCCAGCAGGCTTTTGCAGTTGCCCGCCCCCACTGTAGATTTGATCTAGGACACTTCCCCCAGTCCCATCTCTTTACTTCATTCTACCTAATAGACTCCTTCTGCACTTGTTTTTAGTCATTTTTAATTTAATTGCATTTTTTTAAACTGTTTGCTCGAACATTGCTACATACTCAAGTGTGCTAGCTTGCACTGCATTTGAATTGTTTTTACTGCTGTTTTAGCTACTTTTCTGTATATACAAAAAAAAATCTAAGCCTCTTTCCTACCTTTCCTGTAACTAGTGTAGTCCAGATTCAGATTTGCTGTATCCAGGACTGTATGTAAGCTTCTGAGCCCCCCAAGTGTTCTGTGTTGGAGGGAAGCCTTCTAGCTTATCAGTGGGAGTGGTAAGCACTAGGCAACCTATCTACCACATAAGGAGTGGTTCTGGCTCAGAAATTGTAGTTACTGGCCGTTTGGGCAGTTTTCCATCTCTCTCAACTTTCTGATTTAAAAGCCCACATTTGCACTTGTTTCCCCCTTTCCTGTAACTAGTTTAGTCCAGATACAGATTCTTAGTTTTAGCACTTGAATTTGCTTATTCGTGATCAGCACTTGTTCCGAACATGTTGTAAGCACTAAATAACCTACTAATTACTACAGCACTCAACCTTCCTCATTACCTAGAGGAAAACAGTTTTGGTACTTACTTTCTTCACTTGCTTAGAGAAAAGCAGCTCTTGTACTGACTTTCCTCACTTATCTAGAGGAAAATAGTTTTTTATTCAGGCATGTCCAAGGGTCAGCTCCCAGTGTTCTCTCCTGTCCATCTGATGAATCTGAGCATCTTGGGGAAATGTAGAAATTGCCTCATGTACACAGACAACCCTCTCCTCCTATAACCTGTGAGAGATGCACTTATCTAGCCAAACTGGAGGTAAAGCTCTCTCCAACCAAGACTGAACTTGACAGTCAAGAGGAGAAGGTAAACACTTGCACCACACCACACTCATCACATAGTTTCACTAAATCTACACCACCAAAATCCACACATAGAAACACAAAAACATTCATGGAGGCTCTCAATAATAATCTGCTCAAGCAACAGAGAACACCAAAGCAGAAATGCAAGCAAACTCCACCCCCCAACACAACCCAAATGACTCATAGCCCGCAGACTCAGTGTGCCACTCAACCACAGCCAATAAGGCAAAACAACGTACCCAACACAGTAGTCATAGGTGACTCTATAGTCAGGCACACTGATGTCCCACTCACCAAGCTAAACAAAGAGAAGGTTACTGTCAGCTGTCTGTCAGATGCCAGGATCCGCCACATAACCCACGCACTCAGGTCACTCCACAACAAGTACAAATATGACTCTGTCATTGTCCATGTTGGTGTGAATGACCTGAGACGTACCTCCCTGGACTACATGAAAAGAGAAATGGAAGAGCTCTCCAATCTTGTAGCCCAGGCAGGTATGACTCTAGACCTAAGTAGCATTCTGCTATCACCCAGAATGATGCCGCAGTACAAGGACAAAATGACTGAATTCAACAATTGGCTAAGCTTCTGGTGTCATCCTAAAGGGATCCAGTATCTGTCTGCCTGGGATGACATGGTCAACAGACCACAATGCTTTGCCAGAGATGGCCTGCACCTGTCACCCCTGGGATTCTGGATACTGACTAAGGTTCTTGCTGCCCCTATAGTGCCTTTTTAGGCAAGGTTCAAATGACAAATTCACCACCATAACACGAACAGGCAAGCAAAAGCTGAGGGTGATGTTACTCAATGCTAGAAGTCTAAATCTCAAAATGCACTCACTCGAGGCACTCCTTAAAATGGAGAACATTGATATCTGTGCAGTGACTGAGACCCGGTTCAAGGCTCCAGAGAGCACCCCTGCACTACCAGACTACAACTCATACCACACTTTTCGGCCGTGTAACCTGGACCGGAACACCAAAGGCAGAGGTGTGTCCATATTCATTAAGGATAACCACACCTCCAGGCTAGTTGCTCAGCATAATGCAGCCAAGGTTATCCAAGTGTAACTAACTCTGGGCAAAACTGCAATCCAAATTGTAGCTTTTTACAGATCCCCCATCATGCCCCAGGATTCCCATTCCTCTTTTCTTGATGTACTGGAAAATATTAGGGTTCAACCAAACACCCTAATAATGAGGGATTTCCGCTACCCCACCATTAACTGGGAAAGCTACTCATGTACCAACTCCTTCACTCAACGCTTTCTGGAATTCATAAACTCCAATGCCCTAGATCAACTTATCCACACCCCCACCAGGGGCAACAATATCCTAGATCTAGTTATTACCAACATGAGTGACCTGTGTTCCACACCTGAAGTCAACGCCTCATTGGTCCGATCCGACCATAAGCTAATTACCCTAGATATCCACATCCTGCCCCCACCCCCCATTAAGGAAACCATGGTAAAAAAAATTTCCAAAGCCAACTTCATGCTTCTTAAGACAGAAGTGCTGAACTCCATGACACCCATACAGATGGACAATACAGTTATGACTACTGAATCCTACACAATTGCACTTTATAAGCACTTACACGAGTGCATGGATCATGCTATCCCAAACAGAACCAAGACGCTATCCTACAAAAAAAGGAAACCAATCTGGTGGTCCCCTGCCATAAACAAACTGTACAACAGAAGGAAGAAACTGTTGCAAAAGAGAGTAAAATCCTATGAGTGGAGGAGCTCCCTGGTCAGCCTCAGTAAGAAGCTGCGATCCCTGATAAAATCCTCCAAAGCTAGTTATGAAAACAAAATCACCACTGATTCTAAAGACAACCACAAAGCATTCTATAGCTATGTCAAGAATCTCAATGGCAACACTCAGATCTGCTCTGAGTTACAGCACAATGGCACTAAATATACAGACCCAACTGATATTGCCAACATCCTGGCATATAGGTTCAGTGCTAACGTTACCCCCCCCACCCCCATCTCTATACCAGAAAAATGCAAAGTTCCTGCAATCACGGCTGCACAAGTAAAAACCACACTCTCCAAAGTCAAGAACACAGCATCCATGGGACCAAACAACATCCCAGGCTGCGTTCTACATGAACTACAGAACGAACTGGCACCCCACCTAAGTGCCATGTTCAATCAAAGCCTCACCTCAGGCTTTGTGCCTGCTAAATAGCACACAGCGATGGTTATCCCACTCCACAAGGGGGGAGCCACCACGGACCCCGTGAACTACCGCCCCATTAGCTTGACGAGCCTGGTCTGCAAGGCCATGGAACATATCATCATGGAACATATAAACAAAGACATTGGTAATCTCCAAACTCTGGACCCCACCCAGTTCGGGTTTGCAAAAGGCAGATCATGTCTCCTAAACCTGATAGACTTCTTTGAAGCAGTCACCAAAGCCACAGACAAGGGTAAGGTGGTTCACACAGCCTATCTAGATCTTGCCAAGGCTTTCGACACCATCCCCCACTCTGGAATGGGTCTATATTAGAACATCAAAGTTTTAGGTCTTCGAATGTTCTAATATTGACACCTAGTAACCGAAAACCAGTAAGACCGAAAATTTAGAGCATTGAATTTTTTCCTAGGGAAAAAATTTGCTGTTCCAAATCACATACTCACAACACAAACACACCAAACACACAGCAATCCACACACATACACCTAAAATCTTACATCTAAACCTACACTAAACTGTACATACACCACTATCTACCCACTTACCTTAACCCAAACCCTAACCCTAAGGTCTGTCACTATCGCACACACACACCTCACCCGCACCCTAACTCTAACCCTCACATCCAAACATTAGCACACTTACCTAACCCTAACTCACATATCCCACCCTAACCCTCACGTCCACGCAATCGCACACTTACCTAAACCTGACCATAACTTTCCACCGCAGAGCTGAAAATAGTGACGCGACAATAATGGACAACCGAATTCTTTCCCTAGGAAAGAATTCGGTTATCTAAAAATTCGCTATTTTCAACTTTTGGTTACTAGGTGTTGAAATTAGAACATTCGAAGACCTGACACTTCGATATTCTAATATAGACCCTCTGGAATTATAGATAAACTCACTAAACTAGGTATAAATCCCTATGTCACAAGATGGGTTGCCAACTGGCTCACTGACAGAACCCACACTGTGAAAGTAGCAGACTCCAAATTCGACTTCAGACCAGTGACAAGTAGAGTACCACAGGGTTCAGTCCTGGGTCCTCTCCTGTTTGATGTCTACTTCTCTGAAGTACAGGCTAACACAGAAGGTCTTTGGCTAATGAAGTTCGCAGATGACTTCAAACTAGAAGCCATAATCGAAACTCCTAACAATGTGGACATCCTACAAAAGGGCCTCACTGAGACAAATGGCCAAAGCAGTGTCACCCACATGTAGCTGGTGCAAATTGGTAGCCTGCTGTTGTGGTAAAGGCTATTTGCTTAATGTTTTCTTTTTGTGGCTGGAAAAAAGGACTGACCATGGGAATAACAATATGTTCCATGGTCAAACCAAAAATAGTGCCTCTAGCGGAGCCTGAATGGCTATCTGAAGGCAGCAAATTTCAGAGCTCCATAAATCAGTATCAAATTCAGGAAATTTGACTATTTTTTTCCAAACAAAACTATTATAAATATTTAGTAAATAGTCTAAAATAACTAATTACAAAATTTGGTGGCTTTTTACATGAAATTTCCTGTCAAAATACTAAGGAATCTTTACACAGCAACTGAAGAGATGAGTAACCAGAAGAACTCTCACGCTGAACTGACACTAAAAAAGGAACTGCAAATGCTGACTACCACACTACAAGAACTATCTATGAAAATGGATGACTTCAAGACTAATCTACAAAATCTAAAAGAGAATTCACAGAAACAGAAGTATTTAAAGAAATGCTTCAACAGCACTAGTCAAAAATAACCATTGAAAACTCTTTATCTGATATTGATGCAAGACTTAAGGAAGAGGAGACACAAACAGACTTTCTACTGAAACAAAACATCTGGCTCTCTAACAAAGTAGATGAATTAGACAATAGAGAGGGAAGATCAAATATCAGAATATTTGGGCTACCTGAGACTACAGAGGGAAAATACATGATTTCTTTCTTAAATACATGGATACCAGATGTTCTAAATCTTAAAGAAGGCTTTTCATATGGCATAGAAAGGGCACATCGTGCTTTGGGAAATAAAATATTAGCATCATCCTCTTCTTCTACATCTGTGCCTCCAAGAACAATCATAATATTTTTTTTATCTTTCATGGACAAAGAACTGGTGTTAAAAACAGCATGGAGAAAAAGTCCTATAAAGTACAATCAACATCTCATAAGATTTGATAATGACTACTCCACTAAAGTATTGGAACAGAGGAAAAAGATATGGCACCTAATAAAAGTTCTAAAACAAAATAATATTAAAGCCCAAATAGCCTTTCCTGCAAAGATAAGAATACAGCATCAAAGTGAAATGAGAAACTTCAACACACTAGAAGAAGCCTTTCATTTTATCAAAAATAATAACATCATAACATCCCAGAAGAAATGGAATGGTCATCACAGTCCCTGAAGAGATCCACTGATAAAAATAGTTGGACTGATGCTAAAAAGAAGAAACAGAAAACTGAAACTAAATTACCTACTGCTGTGAAATCTCTCAAAGTATCAAGTGAATCCTAACAACTAAAAACCCTTTAAATGGACTTAATGTGTTTAAATGGACTTAATCTGTTTTATAAAATTTAATACCATACATATAAATTATACTTGAGAAAAAAGGACAAAGGTATGCTCTTATATTACCTCATACTAATTTACAATACTAAGTTATTTTCTATCTAAAACTATCAATTCTAACATTTCTTCCCTTTCATCATGACAAATGTCCTTTAATATTTCTCTACAAGTAGTTGTTTGCTTATTTATTTTTCTGTCTATAAATAAGTTTTAGCTATAAGTGTATCCTAAAGTCAAGTTTGGGGCTGATATTGCTTCAATTGAGAATACTATGGCATGTCTATGTGGTGATTAACTTGTTCATTTATACTTATTTATTTACTTAGTACATATAATTTGAGTGATAATAATAAATAGTTGATGTCTCCTCAGCTTTGAATTGACCTAAATGGTGGCTGAAATTTCCCTTGTAAGTGTTGTGGTGATGCGTGAATTTAAAGGTGTACTTTGGTTATGGCTATTGGTGAATGTCCACTTACTTTAGAATCATTTTGCCTTCAAGAAAATGCGAACAGTGCTGTGAAAACTATTGTTTTGCTAGTCTAGAGAGGGTGAGACACTGCATGGCTTGAGTGGAGTTTTGAGAGATCTGAGATGTGGAAGGAAGGTCGCTCTCATACCTAGTTACATAATATTGGAATCACAAGCACGTTTATTTAATTGTGTTCACGAATGACAGTTCATCAGTGAATTTAGACAAATGGGCTTATATGGGACTTCGGGTTTCCGCATTATACTGAGAGATGTAGATGAAGTCCCATGGATGATATAATGCTAAAAAGGGACTGATATGTAGCGAAATATATTCAATAAAATGACTGTAAAGTGAGCCAGGAATCCAGGACGCCAGTTAGATCATGCAGAAATAGTCCATCTTTATTAGAACAACCAGTTTTAGCGCTTTCATCTCTCTAACAGAGACTTCATCAGAAAAAATCTGGCGTCCTGGATTCCTGGTTCACTTTACAGTAATTCAAGTTGTTTTATTCAGTTCTGTTATTCGTTACATATTCAATAAAATGCTTTGAACTGTGGTTTGTCGAGCACTTGTGGAGGAATGTTTCATGAATGAAAGGGCACAGCTGTGAAACAACAGGATGTGTATATTTGGTGAAGTGAATAAGGAGTGATTTGGAGGCTTGTTGTATAGATTTGTTGTTCGATGGATGGAAATGCTTCAGTATGATGGTTCCTGATGCGTGGATGAGATGTTGGTGTGTGCACTGATTTGGGTTGAGGCTCTCGGAAAGGGCTTATGTGGTTTTTTAAAATAAGAGTTAGCTTTCCTTACAGTTAAACGTTTGAGCGGGGAAATCAGCTCACGAGAAGTTAAGGAAAAGATTTTAAAATCTCTAGCTCTCACGAGCTATGTATTCAGTGAACTACATAACTGAGTTGATGAATATTTATTGTAGTCATGGTTACATTCGAGAGTTGATGTGATTGGTTACTAATAAGTGCACTGTTTAAAGAAACATGATCATATATAATAACATAAGCGGGATGAACAAATTTCATGATTTCAAATAAATAATATCTGAAAATATGAAAAGAATACGTTTGTCTGAAACATTTAATAAAGTAAAATATTAACTAATCCATATATACATTATATTAGGGAAGCATAAAACTCTGATATATAAAAAAAATTGCCTAAAATTATAAGATAATTATTTGAGCTTTTATCTATGCTTCTCTTACGCGACCTGAGCTCAGAATATGACAGAATGGCAACTCTGAATTGGATGGTAGATGACAGTTGACTTTTATGTTAATGAGAGAAATTATATTAAAAGAAAACCCTTTTAATTCTTTGTAGTAGACAAGCAGTAGGTTTTATTGTAAAAATGAGTCATGCTCAGTTAGTAGGTATATTGTATTACCTGATATTATGCTGAGATTGAAGCACTGCTGAGGAACCTGTCAAGCTTTGTTATGTTTGAGAGTTAGCTACTTAGAAGGTATCTGTGAACATCGCTACATTATGAATTAGCTAACAGTACATAAGCTATCCAATTTAACAAAGGCTTACATTCTGAATTCAGGAGAGGTCATGCCAGGATGATTCAAAACATTAATGTAGACATAAACTACAAAACGTAGCTTAGTATAATTGTGGTTTAGGATTGTTAAAAGAAATGACTTGGAGAAACGTGAATAGCATAACTGCGCAATATTAGAAACTCACCATAAAGCAGAATGACAAGATAATGAGATTTAATATGCTATGCTCCATGGTAGTACGCTTTGTACTGCAGTGTTGACAGCTGCAGAGCTGAAAATTTGTGATTATGAGATTTAAGTACAGCCCTTTAGTGTTATATTAGATTGAGAATGATTTAAACAAAGGATTGTTGTTACAAGCTGGCATTATGGATGCTGCATTTCAGTTGCTTAGTAATGACAATATTTCAGGGATGTTATTGATGGTAGATAGTTAATAAGGGCTAAGTACTATACAGTTATCATTCGGAGAGAGGTTGTGAAGAATGACATTGGAGCCCCGATTCATGAGAAGACCAGAGAGGAATTGATAATTTCATGACTAAAGATCTGGTTTAGCAAGAAATATCCCTCTCCAATAGTTGTATAATGGTGATTTGACTGTACAATTAACTCTGTGAGCACCAATTGTAAGAACTAACTCTTTTAGTATGTGAATATAAAGTCAAGCTAGAGCCACCTTCAGGAGATGACTAGGAATAATATTTTTTTCTTTAATATTTATGGAAACAAGAGCTCGTATTTCTGATTATAGATGCTAAAAGATTTCAAATACGTAAAGATGAAGATTCATAATGTTGATTAATTCAGACTGTTCAATCTGTTCAATCTGTTGTCTCCTATACTAGAAAACATGATGTAGCTTTGGTGCTATATATCTCGGAAACTTAATATACACTCTATATTTCCTGCGAGTGCAGATTCACTAATAACCAGAATGTATATTTAAATCTGATAATATAATATAGTGTATTTGTTGTAAATGTGTATTCATTTCTCTGTCACAGAATTCAACAAAGTAATCAGATAAACAAATTGACAAATACTATAATGTTCTGTTATATTAATATGTGAATACATTGATATATCCACTCCAGGTAACTTTACACACAACTTTCATAATAGATGTTATAATAAGAGCAACATTTAAACATATGATATAGATTAATTGATCAGTTCCTTTAATAGGGAAGAAATTTATACAATTGTTTATAAGTTGGATTTAGAATATGTAATCTTCAGAAATAGCTATTATATGTTTCAAGCTAGTCTGACAAAGTTTTAAATAACTAGCGAATTTAATGAAATTCTATTATAAGGATATATATATATATATATATATATATATATATATATATATATATATATATATATTTGAAATACAAGTTATGAACATATTCAGGGTAATAACTAATCTTTATTACAGATAGTTATGTTATGTTTGTGTTTATATGATTAATTAGTAATGATACATTAATGTATACTGATATACATAAGCAAGTACTTCTGTTGCTGAATGACAATATGCATAAAGTATTTTAATTGATTCCTTTCTATATAGGAATGTATACATGGAGCTCTAGTAAATGAAAAAAGGAAGTTAGAGAGATAGTGCATCAGATGTTTCAGTCTGATGAACTAGGAATGTATTACATTCCATGGTGGGCAAGACTAAATGTACAAAATAGTTTAATGTTAATTTTTTTTTAGAAATTAAATTATTAATTAGTTTTATCAAGCCTGACATACTTCCAGCAATTATGTTAAATTTAATATCTTACACTGAGATATATGGAAATTTACAAATTAGTATTTTTTTATTCTTTGTAGAGGAGTTGAATTCAGTAAATATATTGACACCCTAAATACTTTCTTAAAATAACTTGTCATGGATATCTCGTTATTATCTTTAAATATAAATGGTTTAAATAGCCCAGATAAAAAATCTAATTTATTAAGGTATCTGAAGATAAATAGACCCCAATTAATCTTCTTACAGGAAACCCTTTTCAAAATCAATGATAATTTTAGTTGGAATCCAAGTGATTATAGAACCTTAGCATGTTCCAAATTTAAATCTAAGAAAAGGGGGGTAACAATCTTATAAAGAAACAATTACCTAAACCCTGCAATAATATATAAATATGTAGATAAAGATGGGCTTATAGCTATAGTCATAATGAAATTGCAAAGTAAAAACATAAGAAGGTGCACCATAGGCCAAAATCTTGATAAAGATGAATCTCCAGTAGATAAAACACAGGTTTATTAGTACAAAAACACAGACAAACTGCAGTATGGTAAGCGCTTTCGCGTTATAACTAACGCTTCATCAGACATGAAGCGTTAGTTATAACGCGAAAGCGCTTACCATACTGCAGTTTGTCTGTGTTTTTGTACTAATAAACCTGTGTTTTATCTACTGGAGATTCATCTTTATCAAGATTTTGGCCTATGGTGCACCTTCTTATGTTTTTACTTTGCTGCTTTTATCTTATTTGAAGGTGCTTTACCCAGCAAGAGTTCTTTTTATTCATAATGAAATTGAATAACAGGTTATGGACGCTACTAACTTATACTGGTTTCCTGGTATTGGGATAGGAACAGTTAAAAACATTTAGATCAAATCATAAATATTTCTAGAGGGGAATCTAATAATATGAGGGGATTTTAAATGTATAACTGATTCTTCTGAAACTGCTAATAAAAATCTCCACGTTTATCAGCTACTGCAAAATATTAAAAAGTTGGACTCAGTCACTAAAATTGATAGATACCTTTAATGTTATTAATAATACCTCCCTGTTATTCTCTCATCAAGATTATAGGTATGGCACTCAAACTAAAATAGATAAAATGTTTATATCACAAGACCTCCAATCAAAGATTACTTCTTTCTCAATAATCCAATGCCCTCTATCAGATCACAATTCACTAGTTCTAAAATTACAAGTAGACTTTAAACCACTGCCATTCCTAACTAGAATACCCTCATACATTACAAAAATCAAAGAATTTAAACAATGGTTAGTGAATGAACTTAATATCTATTTAGATATAAACTAGAATGCAGAAGTCAACATAGTAATGGTCTGGGATTCATTAAAAGTTTATATTTATGGGAGAGTAATTGGTTGGTATAAAAATAAACTAAAAGAATGGGAATCTGAACTACAGGAAATACAAAGGAAACTTACATTATATAAATAAAAAAATCACATTAATTTAAATGAGCATAAGTAGGAAATAGAAGAGCTAAATAAAAGATACAATGATATATTAAATCATAAAACTAATTTAGCTATAGAAATATTAAAAATAAACTCATACGCTTCTTCTCCAATACATTAACATAACTTGTCTGTTAAAGTCAAAATGCAGTCTTAATCTAATGTTATTGCTAATATTCTACACAAAGAAAAACATAAGGTCTCAGAAATAGGAGATATACTTGATGCTTTCAAATGTCATTACAATAAACATTATAAAGATAAAGATAATACAATAGATTGATCCATTTTAGGAGATATGACCTCTAATATTAAATCAATACCTGATAGTTTACAAAGAAACTTACAAAAACCTATTACACTCAAAGAGGTCACGGATAAAATCAAAGATAGTAAATCTGGTAGATCTCCTGGAATGGATGGATTAATATCAGAAATTTATAAGTTATTTCCCAAGAATATAATCACCTTGTTACATAAAACATTAGTTGAAATTCAAACCCATGCAATTATTCCCCCTTCATGGAAATACTCTTTAATTATACCCATTTTAAAAGAAAACAAGGGTGCCAGCCTATGCAGCTCATATAGGCCAAGCTCATTATTAAATAATGATTATAAATTTTTTATGACCATCCTGGTAAATAGAATAAAAAATCAATTAAAATAAATTAATAATGATGACCAAACTGGATTTTTCAGAATAGACACACACATGACAACATCAAGAGAATATTGACTTTAATAGATTATTTAAATAAAGACAATACAGAAGCCTTGATAATAGTACTTGATATTGAAAAAGCATTTGACTCCTTAAATTGGAACTATCTAATTAAAATTTTAGAAGCTTATGCATTCCCTCTTCTCTTTATTACATTTATTAAAAAAGTTTATGAAAATAATTTAGCTTATGTTAAATTAGGACCCTTTACTTCAGAACCCATACAAGTCACGAGAGTTACTAAACAGGGATGCCCAGTGTCACCCATCTTATTTGCATTGGCTATTGAACTATTCACTATATTAGTATGAAACAATCCAAAGATAAAAGGAATAAATATATTTGACCATTATAACTCTAAGATCATGTTCTTTGCTGATGATGTACTTTTAACTATTTTGAACTCAAAAGAGGTTTTAGATGAACTATATATTCTGTTGGAGAAATTTCATAAGATTTCAGGACTTTGTTGTAACAAACAAAAATCTAAATACCTTCTACTAAATAAAAAAGGACATGCAAATAGACAAGAATAGTATTATAGGGAAACAAGCTACAACAATAAAATACTTAGGGACTGATTTATTTGATAATATACAAGATATTAAGGAAAATAATTATAAAAGAATTATTGAGATAACAGAATCCCTAGTGAATAAATATAATAATCTATTCTTAGTATTTGAAGACAGACTTCAACTGATTAAATGTTTTTTCTTCCTAAAATCCTATATATAGTACAACCTATTTTGTTAATTCCTGAGAGATCTTATCTTAAGAAAATAAAATCATTATTACTAAGGTTCTTGTGGTACCCAAAAAGAAACAGAATATCTTATACACATCATATAAGACAATGGGATCAGGGAGGAATACATTTCCCAGACATTGAAACAAATATAAATGCTTTATTACTTAAAACTGTGATTGAATGGATTAACCCCAGTTATACACCCAACTGGAAAAAATTACATACAACTATTATATTAAATGAAAACAAGTTTACTAAAAATTCTACTATTATAGACAAGAATAACATTCTATGGTATGCATTGTGTATAAATATACAATATAATATAACTAAGCCAACAAAAACAAGTGTAATAAATCACATATATGATCATTTTAAAAAGTTTATAAATACGAACATGGAATTAAAATACTGGTTTCAAACATTAATTCCCTTCAGCATTACTAAAAAAATTTTCAGACAGAATACAGAGAGACATATTCATTCACTGGGAACAGAAAAAAATAATTTGTTGGTTCCACTGTATAAAAAATCAAAATGTTTTGGATATACAACATATGATGACAACTTATAAATTAAACTCTCATGAATGGTTAATGCTTCAGAATATATTAACATACTCCAGGGATCTATGTAGGATAATAAATAATTCATCAACGGTTCCTAAATTTATAAGTAGATTGTTTGAAATTATATTTAATAATGAAAATATGAGGAATGGAACCTCTTATTTATATAAGTTAATATCAAATTACAAATTAATACCCAAAATAACATATTGGCAATTTATTACTAGAGGATATTCGATTCAATTAACCCCAGATGAAAAATCAAATATATATTGCTTTCAGTAAAACTAACCTTTAGTTCTCAATATTGGAGAATATTTACCTGGAAATTCCTACATAGATCCTTCTTAACTCCTAATAAAATCACAAAAATAAATGCCTCTTGCAATGGAGTATGCTGGAGATGCCTACAGTGTGATAAAGCTGACTGGTCTCATATATTTTATGATTGCATAAAAATTAAACCTTTTTGGGAAAATATTAATAATTTCTTGCAGACAATCTATACAGATAATTTTGTCTTGACCAAAGCTTTAATTTTACTGAATGTGTCTGAGGAGATCTCTCAAAAGAAAACCAATCTTTACATCCTATGGACTATATTAGCTATAGCTAGAAAGTGTATATCAAAGAAATGGAAATCTACCAAAGCACCTGGAAGAGAAGAATTTCTAAGCTTATTGAAGAAGACAGCTTCAATGGAAATTAAAATCAAAGAATTAAGATTGTTTCCAAAACCAATAATTAATAATCCTTGGAGGAAAGTTTTGACATTGATTGATACTGTACAAATGGACCTAACTTCCTCTTAAAGACATTAATCTTAAGTAAATTTCATTATTTGTTTAAAGTGTCATTATTTATTCTCACATGTCAGGCTATATGTAAATATGTATATAGTTAATTATATGGTTAATATGAATCTACTTTGTAAATGTATTTATTATTGATGGTTGATAATCAAAATAAAATAAAATAAAAATAAATAAAAATAAAATAAAATAAACTTTCTGAGTAAAAAAATGTTGCCTCTGACCTGGGGAAAACCAAGCAATAATGCTAATAAAACTACCAGTCCACTAGAGTTACTCTTTTTTTTTTTTGACAGAAAAAAAAGCACAGTAAAAAACACTTTCAAACAGTATGGCAGTCCCACAACCTTAAAATAAACAAATTTATCCACAGAAAATAGTTTATCAGTTAGATAACAATATATTTAAACTCCAGAAGAGTGCCTCAAAAGCAGGACTGCAAGCTTCTCTCAATATCAGCATAAATACCAGTGATAAATAACAAACATCTGGAACTCATGAAAGAAAAACAGTACTACAACTAAAATCAAACAACCACTTAATGAAAAATCTAGGTCATTCTTAATCTTGAAATCTATTTGGTTAATTTCTGACAGCAATAAATCCATATTTTTGATTAAATTCCATCAAAACCTCCATGAGTTCCATACCATGCATATCAAATAAATTTAGGAGTTGTGTACTTACCATAACTTGGTATCTATGTTGCCCATTTTTCATTCTTTCTCACTGATGGGTTACGGATCTGATCCTTGGATCCAACTCGGCCGCATTTTCCAGACTTTGGATCCTATTATCAAGCACCTCCATCTTCCTATAATGCATTACACTACCTCTAACTCCTCAGATAGAGTTTACTGCCTATATCTATAGAATTATAGAGCAAGAACAGATAAGGTAAGAAGTACAATTTAAAAGTGGAATTTGTGTAATATCCAATATCCTTCTACAAAGATAAGGCCGGAGGACGGCTGGGAGGGAATGTGAGGAAGAATGAAAAGTGGACAACACAGACACCAACTTATGGTAAGTACATAACTCCTAAATCTGGTGTTGTCCATTTTCATTCTTCAGCGGAAATTGCTTTTGAAATAGTATTACGTAAGCAAATACAGGAAGAGTACAGGAAGTTTTATAAAAGTACAAAGCCTTATAATGTAAAAAAGAATGAACAGGAGGCTTTACAGTATTTACACGGTGTTAATGATTGTTATGTATTCACACAAGCTGATAAAGGAGGTAATTGGGTGGTTATATCAAGACAAGAATATAACCAAATGGTGGAAAGTTTGTTGCAGGATGACAGTGTTTATGAGAAATTAAATGAGAACCTTTTTGATGTTTACAATGATTCTCTGTTTGATCTACTGGAAAAAGTTGAAAGACTGGGGTTTTTATTCTCCCCAGTATGTCAAGAAAGTACATATTAAACATCCTAAACTGGCTAGGTTTTATGCAATTCCCAAAGTCCACAAAGATTTATCTAACCCACCTGGCAGGCCCATTGTATCCAGGGGTGGGGGTTACCTACAGAATGTAGGGATATTTTTGGACGCACAATTGAAGGAACATCTTTATCCATGTCCCCTCACATATTAAAAATGGGAAAGAACTTTCTGATATGATGGGTGGTATGGAATGGAGAAAAGAATATTTTTGGGCTTGTGTTGATGTAAAATTACTATATACCAATATTCCTCATCAGTGGGGTTTAGAAGCTGTGGCCAAGTTGTTGGGAGAAGGACCAAGAACAATTTTTTTTATTACAGCTATTAGAGTTTGCACTTACTCACAATATCTTTACGTTTGAAAATTCTCATTTTTTACAAAAAACAGGTACAGCAATGGGGCATCGTATGCCCCATCACATGCTGTAATTTTCATGGGGTCTTTTGAAGATACATTTATAGGAATACATATTTTGCTCAGAATGTGATAGTCTTCAAATGATATAGAGATGATTTGTTGTTTGAGTGTAAGGGAGAAACCAGCCAGTTTGAACAGTTTATGACTGAAGTTAATCAGAATCAGTGTGGTATTACATTTATTTATAAGACACAAAGGGATATCATACAATTCTTAGATATGGAGTTTTTTGTTGGGGTGGACAGTAAGGTCTCTTTCAGACCCTATCATAAAGATAAGTAACCAAACAGAAACACTGACAAAACCAGCAAAAACCAAATCCAACTGGATGTTCAACTGGTGTTCCTAGCCTTCCTTGCTGGATTTGTTTTTTGCCTATCATAAAGATACAGCAGCCAATAATTTTTGATGTGCTGACAGCATGCATCCAGAACATTTCATAAATTATCTGCCTTATGGAGAATATGAACGAATTGGTGACAACAGTTATGATAAGACAACTTTGGATAGAGAATTTTACAAAGTTACATCCAAGCTAGTCAGCAGGGGTTATTCTAAGGAAAATTTGAAAAAAGCAGAAGATAGGGCCAGAGGTGATTTTATTCCTTCTACTTCATCAGGTCGAAGAAAAAGTTTTAGGAATTCTGTTTCTAAGAAAGTTTCTGAGTATGATATATTTTTTGTCAACAAATTTCTCCTTTTTCTGGGACCCTAAAAGCCCTTGTATATAGATTTTGGCCTTTCATCAAACAAGACGATGAGGTGGAGAGGCTTTTTACTGGCAGGGTTGTTTTTTCAAACAGTAGATTTTTTAATTTAAAAGAGGTACTTAATTCAATAGAGTTATATACAGTGACAGATCATTGGGCACTTTCAGGTGTGGAAGATGTAAGGTATGTGATAAGGTTAAGAACATTTCCAGGAGCTTCATCAACGGGAAAAGATTCAGGGCCCTAGGATCTTATAATTGTAGTAGTAGTGGGTTTGTTTATGCCATTGGATGTAGTTGCCAGCCCATCAAGTGGTATATTGGACAGACAAAAAGAATGGTTTAGAAAAGAATCATGGAGCATCTAGGGGATGTCAGACATGGGGGGGCTCAATAATCCTGTGGCTCAATATTTCAATTCTGTTCATAATGGAAGCACAAGGGATTTATTTTTTAGTGTATTAATTAAGCCTTATGTAAAACAAGGTGTTGATTATGCACATACCCTTTTAAGAGTGGAGACTAGATGTATTATTAATTATAGAACCTTATGGCCGAATGGTCTGAACATGGAACTTGATTTACATGTGTAAAATCAATTTTGATATCAGTTTTTTAGCATTATTTGAAATTCAGACAATGCTTTCAGTTATATAGTTTTGTTTACAGTATAACATGCTTTATTATTTTTTTTTGGCATATATTGCTGAAAACAATTTGCAAACATGAATGTTTACATTGGTCCTTGAGGGGACCTTGTACGGGGTGTTATATTTAGTAAGTTTTAGTGTTTAAAGTGTATATTTATAGGATTTTTTTATGTGTATGTATTTCCAGCACAGTGCAATGAGATGTTGATAATTTGTATGTTAGAGTTCAGCAGCAGTTCATTTAGCTGATGATGAGTGTGTCAATGTTCAGATGTATTTTTGTCACCACAACTCACCCATTGGTTAACTGTTTTATTGTGTAATTGATGGACTTGTATATAATACGCACTATCCTTGATGTGAATTATTCCCTGAAAGGCGTAATGCCGAAGTACTAGGAAGCACAGTAAACAGTTGGGATAGTGACCGTTACTCCAGTCTTTGTGTGTGTTTTTTGCTTTAGTTTTTTTCTGCTTTTGCAGTGTGGTGTTTTTTTAATAATTTTCATTCTTCTTCACTGATGGGGTAGAGTCCCCAGGTACATAATTTTTGGGAGGCCCTCAAATAAGGATATGTCAAGAGCACTGTCAAACCAAAAGGTCTGCTTCTGGAGACAATGCCTGGACCACAATGCGTTACAAGGTTATGATTTGTAAACAAAAAACAAGTGACTGTGTTAAAGATGTCAAAAAGAATCTCTGGTAGAATGGCTAATGAGGTGGTCATAGTTTTGGTAGAATGGCTCTAGGATAATGAGACAATTCTAAACCACCTGGAGAATAAATGAGTGAAAATACGGTCAGTAAACTATTTGGCCAGGATAATATACTGGACTGCTTAACCCAAGCGGTTAGAAGGAAAAGGAAATAAACAGCTGGAGAGATTTTCTGTACTGTTTGGTCCCATAACCAGAAAAATAAATATAATTTTTAAATATGATTAGCGTTGGTCAACAACTATATTGATTTCTATTACTCACTATGGAAAAGAAATTCTCGCAGAGAAGGCAAATGAAGTGGCCATGGAGCTGGTAGAGTGGGCTTTTGGAGGATGTGCAATTGTAAACCTTTAAATGAATAAATAATAGAAATACAATCAGTAATCCACTTAGGTAGTGTAACTTTTGACACTGCTTGACCTACGCGATTGGGTGAAAAGGATATAAGTAGTTGATCAGATTTTCTGTACTTTTTTTTTTTTGCAGATAAAAACACAACTGTCTATGAATGTCAAATAGGTGTAACATGCATTCACCTTTACTGGAACGATTTGGAAAGAAGACCAGTAATTGCATCGGCTGGTAAACGTTTGATTCCATGGCTACTTTAGGCATAATGGTAGTAATGGTCCAGTTTAATAGTAGAGAAAAACATGCATTCTCCTTAAAAGGATTAGCCAGAATGGAAAAAGGATAGTAGTTGAAAGAGGTCCAATATTCCAAATGGAAGCTCATATGGGTAATTTATTTATTTGACATTTATTTACCGGGATAGTCTGATTGGGTCAACAAAACCCATTTTCCGCGGAGGCTCATAGAGAAACTCCAAATGCATATGAACATAACATTGCAAACATAATTATGGCAATCAATATTTTACAATAAACTTCTCATAACGCCAGAAAGGAGAAGAGAGATTGGAAGCACACCTTATTACGTCAGGATAAGAATGATAAAGTGGAGGTCCTGAACCTGCTGGCTAATGTCACAAACAAGGGAAGCGAGCCTGCATTGTCTTACAAACACTGGAAATATAGAAACCATACGGTCAGTTTGAGGGTGTGGAGATTGGTATGCTGGATCTCCTAAGGGTGAGATAAGAGACCCCGATTGTGTTCCAGAATACATGAAGGATATTTCAGATGAGACCTGACAGAGGGAAGCCACACTAGACTAGGCCAAAAAAGGGAGAAAGAGGATGACAGAGCTCTTCAACCTGCTGGCTTTTTGTAGAAACCTTGAGATCAATGAAAGAGGTTGATAAGCATAAAGGAGACCAAGGAGGCCAATCATGAAACCGAGCATCCCTTGGGAATTCCCCCAGAGGTGGGATTAGAGTGAAATATCAGCTGTATTTGTTCTTTAGGGAAAAAGCAAGAAGGTCATAACATGGTTGACGCATATGGCTAAATATCAGGTTCATAACTGTTTGATTGAAGGAACACTCACGAGGAATTACACCAGACCTACTGAATCTGTCTGCCAGAGTGTTGGATTTCCCCAGTATGTGAGTTGCATTTAGAAGGTGGTGTGAAGAAATCACCCATTCCCAAACCCTCATAGCATCTCTGCACAAGGGGTAAGAACGGGTTCTTCCTTGTTTGCTGATATACTAAATTACTGACATATTGTCGGTGTGCATTGCAATAGTCCTCAAATGGCGAACATCCTGAAAGGTTTGCAATGTGAGTAGGACAACTCACATCTCTAGGACATTGGTATGCAACCTGGTCTCCAGATACGATCACATACTTGGAACCATCTTTCACTTGAAAGGCCCCTGTAATCCAGATGTTAAGCATCCATGGTCACTGTGGCTGGGGGGGGGGGCTGTCTGGGAACAGGTCATCCGACTGGATCCCCATGCTAAGATGATGTTTGTAAATTAGTCTAATAGAAACAGGTAGAGGCCAAAAAGGAATAGAACCAGGAGCTTGTAGAATTAATCTTCTTGAAGGGGGACAGACATGACAGTGAGTCCTATACTGATTTCTTAATAATGTGATGCAGTGAAGAGTCGAAGAGGCTATCTGGTTTGTGGTATTCAAGTGAGAGCTTATGAATTCCAGATTCTGTACAGGGGATGGATTCAGTTTTGCCAGATGTATAGTAATGGCCAGGGATCTGGAGATTTGAAACAGGTAATTCCCGGCTTATAACAGTTGATACCTGGTTGGAGCAGTAAGGGAGCAGTTGTTCAGATACCAAAACACCTGTAATCCTTTGAGCCTCAGGTGAGCAGCCGCTACTGCCATGCATATAGAAAAAACATCCTGGGGGCTGTGGTGTGTCTGAAGGGCAAAGCTCTGAATTGTTAGTGACTGGCTCCCAGCCAGACGTGCAGAATGAGACCATTACCAGAATGGTAATGGGCACCTTAATGAGACCAATGTTTCATTTATTATGGCACCACAGCAGACCAGGTCTTCTTTGAATGCTGGGGCCAACGATTTCCAAACTTTGCGTACCAGTGAAGGAGACACATTTTCACAGGTACCTGGTAATTCAAATTTCAATTTTGACTCTAATACTATTAATATTAATGAGTGGCTGCATAGCAATGTTGTTTTTTGTAATGACCTGGCTTGTGACAATATTGGTTCTTCAGTCAAAATGCTTAATCTTTTGAGAAAAAGTTAACCAAGTATCACAAACTACATTTGGAAAACTGTTATTTTAAAGCTTGTATACAAAACAAATTGGTGCCCAGGGGACTACAGCTGTGGAAGTTTGTGTCGGGACTGGTAGATGGTTCAGAATTGCACCCAGGAACTGATTCATTTATTTGATAGGCGTGGTATGGAACTCATGGAGGTTTTAATGAAATTTAATCGAAATCATATGGATTTATTGCTATCAGAAATTAACAAAATAGATTTCAAGATTAAGAACGACCTAGAATTTTTCATTAAACGGTTGTTTGTTTTTAGTTGTAGCACCGTTTTTCTTTCCTGAGTTCCAGAAGTTTGTTTCTTTATCACTGGTGTTTTTGCTGACACTGCAAGTGGTTTGCAGTCCTGGTTGTGAGGCACTTTTTTGGAGTTGGGGTTTGTGATTGCATGATTTGGTTACCATTTTTAAACTGGTAGAAAGAATGAGTGCTCTGTTTAAAGCACATTATAGTCTTGAGACAATCCATTAAAACACAACACTACTAGCTTTAAATTAACTTTTCTGAAGAAGAAAGTAATAAAACATAATTAAAAAAATAAGAAAATGGAAGTTTTTTTTTTTGCAAAGGGAATTTATCTGCCCAGTTATAGAAAGCACAAGCCGACCGTCGATCCTCAAAAGCCTCAGAGGAGCATGCTCTTCAGTGGCAGTAAAGCTCTGGAGGGCTTTGCATCTAAACTTGTCTTTTAGTCAGATCAGCTAGAGCCACTTAACAATTTGGGTGCGTGGAAGATGACCTGAGGTTTTGGAAGCTGGCCAGCTGTTATATCCTTGGCAGGATATAAGCCATACAGCTAAGGCTACCGCAATACTGGTCAATATGAAGAACATTTTCCCTTCTCTCAAAAGGAAGAACCAGACATTGTGTCAATAAGACCAAGTGTAAAGTTCCCTGAAAAGTAGAACTCTTCATATCTTCTGCCCTACTCTGGAAAAGCAAATCAGTTGCCAAACAAATACTCCAGAAGTACACTAGCTTTTGCAACTAGAAGGTCCATCCACCTAATGGTTATTTTATGTACAGAACTACACATGCTGCTACATATTTAAAGAGGATCTATGTCATATGTCACAGCCAACTGCCTTGTATATACACATTTTCAAAGCAACACAGGTATGGAATTTCACTCCTTCTGAGGATCTTCCTTCGACAGGATAACATCCTTCTTTACTAATTGTCTTGTGTCTGCCTCCCTCTCTACTCACTGAGTTACCTGGTTCTGAATAAAGTGTTTTGGATTTTTTTCCCAATTTTAGGACACTTCCAAAATAAATTTAGACAGTAGCAATGTACATTTGAGTACTCACTGTATCCACATATCTGTGAGACAGACTAAAGTAGATTCACTACTTGGTCTCCCAAAAGACCATACCCTTTAAATGTAACTGCATTTCTATGACTTCATACCTATTTACATAAATGTAATATAACTTAAAATGTAAATGTTTATGCCAGAATGAGTTTTTTAGTGACGTTTTATTTTTACAGGGAAGTCACATGGTCTCCAGGAATTCAAAAACACAAACTGGCAGTGAGTACACCTGGTTATGTAAGGAGTATGTGTGCTGAGATTACCATATCTTGACCTGTTGAATAAAATTCCACTGGATGAACCCACTTCAGACATGATGAGGAGCCACATCTATAAATTACATGTTAATATGCACAGTTTTGGAAAGAAATCTGAGCAGAGGTCACTGTAAACAGCTAAAGACAATAGAAACTGTAACAAAAATCAAGTTACATACGTTGGCATAAAGGGATAAAATCCTGACTACGACCCAAATGGTAAGAGTTTGGTTAGTGGTTTAAATGCCTGATGGAGTTGGCATGGGAAAGGACAGGAGTGACATCACATTGCCAGCTCAGCTCATCTCTCTTCAAGGGTGGGAAAGTAGATGACTGCATACCTGAGACAAAGAATCCAAGTACTGAATCCTCAGTGAAGACTGGAGACAACACAGGAAGATGGAATCAAGGGAGGAGAGCTATTTTGAGGGATTACATCACTCATGGAAGCAGCTGACATGTCCTCACTGACATCCACTGCATGACTAACTCTGAGCAAATCACTGGCCAACACAGTAGGGTTAGGGTTTAAAATGCAAAAAAAGTAAATAAAGAAAAAAAATCACCAACCCAATGGCTGCCTAAATTACTGACTCTCTCTGTTGGTTCTTGCTCTGGTGTATACAGAACAAATAGACTAAATGACCAAGAGATAGTCTGGTAGTCAGCAGGCTGCAGGGGCAGCTCCCACCCCCCCCCCCCAAAAAAAAAATACCTAAGGTCTTTGGTGACCTGGGCAATATCACTATTAAGCAACCACCAGCCAGAGTTGACTGTACATATCTCTCCATCTCTTGGAGCACGAAATTTGGACAAAGCCTAAAATAATGTGGGGCAAAGGCCCAAAAATAATGACAGATTGTAAATATTGCTCTTATAGACTTAGAAAGTTGTTAGATTAACAGGAATTGTGTTAGTATACATATTCTGAAGGATATGAAGTCTGAAACTAAAATATCTGTCATTATTTAATGACTTCAATATTCACTGATTTGACAAAAAAACACAAATTTTATGAGGCACAGACCCAACATATAAGGCAAAAATCTGAACATTCTACAAAAATCTGGACAGTTGAGTGGTATGGAGTGAAGGAGTTAAAAAAACAGTTCAAGCTGAGGACCAAAACAAAAGTCATTACACATGGGAAAAAAATAGCCATTCACTGTTATCTTACATATTAACTGTAACAAGGTGCTGTTTGCTACAGTTTTGGAATGGTGCTGCTATAACACTTCTGCAGCTATTCCATCAGTTCAGAAACCAGTCAGTACCTACAGCAAAGTGTGTGTCATACATCCTAACAGCTTGTGT
Source organism: Protopterus annectens (assembly GCF_019279795.1). Lineage (NCBI taxonomy): Eukaryota > Metazoa > Chordata > Ceratodontiformes > Protopteridae > Protopterus > Protopterus annectens. The sequence continues at coordinate 856,315,057 of NC_056728.1, forward strand.
CCAGGCTAGCTGTCCCTGTCAGTCCACCACTGTTATTGCTCAGACAGCTTGGCTGACAACTAAATGCACTGCAAACACAAGTAGCGTGCTAGGAACAACACAAACTTTTACTCTGTTAGGGAGAGCAACTAGGGGATGGCAACTTGCATGACTGGGGGTTAAGACAAAGAGAGGTGCTATCACTTCACTTATTATGGAACTGTAATTAAGGATGTGGGTTAAGAGTTCCTTCCATCATCCAAGCAATATTTATTCAGGGGATTAAACCACAAGATTAAAAACACCCTTACCTGATCTGGAGCTAATTGAGGTTTGGCACAGATATGGATAAGATAGACTGAAGGGACTGGTAACTTCACCTTAACGTTCAGAGTACCTCCTTCAGGAAATGGTGTAGGGCCTTCCCTTATTGGATCCTAGAGAGATAAGAAACACATCTGTGTAACAATGATCACAATGTTTTTTGGATAAGCAAAACCTACAGTTACAGTTTGCTTTTATAATCCACTTTGTACAAAGAAACTTGAATATTTGATAAACTAGGTTTCACCACCAGACAGCTTGTGTCACATGTTTCTTACATGCAGCAGAGAAGCATTACAGGTACAGAGGAAATGCATAAAACAAACTTTTAATCAGTGCTGTGATACAAATTTTCTACAAGACTTAGACTTACTCTGTACATCCTAACATGTCAGATACAAGTTGTGTCTGCCAGAAAATTCATGAGACATACACTCTCCTTTGGGCTTGTACTGATAGTAGAAGTATAGCAGAACATGGATAGGTAACATAACAAGCTACTGCTTTGAGTAACTGGCCAATGTTGTGTCCCTCAGTAATGACAAGCTGTACAAAACAGAGCAAATGGACTGACTACTTGTCTCCAACATTTCTGTAAAGAATTCCAGAACTAAATTTCCAACATGTTTGAAAGTGGAATCCACAAAATGTTTAAATTACAAAAGCAGAACATAATCTAAGACTAATAATTATAGTTTAATGAACTATGTTTTTGCCGCAAAATATAATCTGTATTTGACCTAAACAGCAAGTACAGAAACTAAGGACAAGGGCAGGCATTAAAGCTAAGTTTTTCTGTCCCTTCTTACTTTTACATTTTAAGCTATTCCAGCTGTAGAAAATGACATATTTTTATTGGGACTGAAACAGCTGTTTCTGTTATTGTTCAAAATAACAAGAAGTTCCACATTCCAGCCACAAAAGGAACAATTTTGTGTCATTCCATTATACAAAAATCACATTTTTGACCTGATAAGATGTGACTTTGACTCAGTAAGCAATCTTTGGAGCAGATTGTGAGGGACAAATATTGTAGACATGGGTATTCAAACCAGTTAAGATGCAGTGGGTGGGACACTGTTGAGTAGAAATCATAGCAGAGCAAGGTACATAAAAAACTAGATGTACAAAAGAGGCAGAGTAAGGGTTAATGGATGTTACTATGAAAGCAGAGCTATCTACATGGTGAGAAATGAACTTTGGGCATCAGAAGTGACATAGGTGGTTAAAATGACAAAAGTTTAAAGGCAAGCAATGTTGTTGGATTATAACAGACAGAGGATGGAAAAGGACTGAAAACAGTGTGTGTGCAGTAACAAGTTTGGAGGATACTGAAAGAGGCACGGTCTGAGGTGTCAAAATAAAGAAATGCAAATATGACATATGATATTCAAGTGCGTTGGCAAGTGGGTTATGCTCAGCGGCTACAGAAGGTAATTTAAATGAAGACTAGTGTAATAGATATTTGACGGATATGTGCGGTCGTAGGGAGTCAAAGGGAGAAAGGAAGAATGCTAGCCTACAGGAAGAAGAAATGGTTGTCACACACTGTAGCAAATATTGAAGGGAGCTAAAGCCACTCGGTAATATGAGTCACAAGATCCTACATGAGTCAGCGTACAGTAAACTCATTTCTTAAAAGTTTTCATGTCTAATGCTTCTTACTCAGTCACTCTGACAATGTATATTGCTTTACTGATACACATACATAACATTGTGTCAAAATTACAATTCTTTTGATACCAAAAACTACATTATTGAACTGCTCTTCATTTTTGTTTGCGACTGCTTACAGCCACAAGGGCAGTTCACTCACGAAAATAGCAGACTAACTCTAAAGGATACATTTTTCAGTGCCAAGTCTTCAAAATGTCTAGTCTTTCATACTTAACTTAATGATTTTTCTCAACTTACTTTCTTTAACTTCACTTCAAGTTTTATTTAATTTCTGCAGTTCAATGATCCACCATTTTCAGCTGCATTTCTTCACTTATTGGCTCAAGATGAATACGCTATATCCACCATCAATACAGCTTCATAGAAATCAATCAGAAAACTGAAAGCTCTGGGTTCAATATTTTGAGCTGTAGCTCACTGTGGGTTTACTTTCTGATAGTATGGTATGTTCCTTCATGTTGCAGGAGAGGAAGCTAATAAGATATTTAACACTTATATTTAAACATAAGGAACATTTGTTAATATGTTTGCTTCTTTAATAAGACAGCCATGTGTGGAATCAGAAATGACCAGTTGGGAGGCACATTAAAATAACCAGATCAAACAAAGAACCAGGTGAGTAATGTGTTTAGATTCTGTGAACTTGCAAATATTCAGCATTAAAGCACGACTAAAGAAGCGTGTAAAAATAAGAGCTGTGATTAAGACAAGTGAAGTTTAAAAATGTTAAAAATAAATGACAAGCATGAAGGTGTCCACATATTATCCAATATAGCATCTTGTAATAAACTGAGTAGGTAGAAGCCACACTCATTGCAAGCACTGTGGCTAAAAGCATGAACAAGTATGCTCAAATCATTTAAAAGTCTGCAAACATTGTAGGGTTACATTAATGTAAAACTCTATGAAAGTAAAATGGACTGTTACAGGAAGATGTAACTGCTTTAGAGGCAAGCGTAAACTGCAAACTTGAAATGTGGGTTGGTATAACTGAAAGTGATACAGTGAACATGATGCATACTTTGTGCAGTGATAAAGCAACCAAGACCTTCAGCAGTTTATGCCACAAACAGCAAGGCCAAATATTTGTCAGAAATACAACACAGTGTAAACACATTTCTAAATCTACTTTTAAACACTGAATTTATTTGTATTCAAGTTAACATATATGTTCCTGTTGTATTTGGGTCAAGTCTGGCAAGCCTGTGGGAACAAATGTCAAAAAGAAAAAGAAGAAAAAAAGACTACTCCAGGTAATGTCTGTTCATGCTCAATTAAGACGATCACAAAAGAGAGATTTATTAGGTGCCAGAGGCTGCAACTAGCATGGTATAAGACCAGAGTTGCATGTGCATACTGAAGAGGCACAGAGTCAGAACATTTACAGAAAAGAGCTGCACAGGTTTTCAACATGAATATTTTAAGCAGATCTGGGTGTAGTGTATAAAAAGCAGTTAACTGCTAAGGTTAATACTCAGATTCACAGTGCTGTACACCAATGCATATTAATAAAAGTTGATGTTTCAAGTAGATATAATAAAAGGGTTTGTATAATTAATACCTTCCTGCAAGCTCTGAAACATAAGCCACAGAACATTTTCCCTGAGGTAACAGCAGTGATTCAGAAAAGAGTTCCATATGTGCTCAGAACTAGAATTAAGCAAAAATTAAAACTGCATGGAAACAATGGATATCATACGTGCTGAACCAAATCAATGGGTGAAACAGTATAGTGACAGTTCTGAAGCAGAGCATATTAAGAATGTGCAGAGATTCTCAAAAGACTAAAGTAAGTGGATCAAAATTAAACTCTAGCCACTTCAAATGACTAAACCAGTAGTAGCAGCAGCAACTGCATTCTCTGTATTTGATGTATGATGTTAAACATGGGTTTTGACAGATTAAACTGAATAAAGCTAGTTTTATGGTAAGAACCTTCAATACAGCTCATTTTATTATTCAGGTCTCCCTATGGAATCGCATCAGCACCAAAAGAGTTCTGGAGAGCTTTGGTAAGTACTACTGTTGTCATTATTATGACAAGCTCCCTTAGAACTAGGTTGCTTATGCACAATATTTGAACCTCAGGCTCACCAATGAAAGTATATGTTTCACCAAAGAAATACAGTAGTCTCACTGTCACCTGTTTTATTATGTATTATATTCATGTAACTAAAAAGCAGGACTACATGCTTACTTTATTTGGCATCACACCTAGCACAATGATCAACACCTAGATGCACAATGACTGTGCTTACTTAGAGAACCAATCACAATAAAGATACATAGTGTGTATGCATCTACCACTGTTCCAATCACTGTCATTGAATGTTTGCTGTTTAAATGCATTTGGAGTAAAGCCTTTACAGTAATTTACATAGCCCTTTATAAGGACAACAGAAATATATATATATATATATATATATATATATATATATAATATATTATTGATTATATATATATATATATATATATATATATATATATATATAGGTTCATAGGTTTATACTAGGCTATCTGCCCTAAGGCATTTATAAGCCTAGCCCAAAGTTTTGTGGCCTACGCCACCCCTTATATGAAAAAATACTGTGCCCATTAGTTTGTTGTGCCTCTGTCCAGCAGTGACACAGAGATGATTCCCGGGGTAAACCTACGATCTCCCATCCACAGGTCAAGATTTCTCTTGAACAGAGCCAGCGAGGTGCTCTGCCTCACATGGACCGGGATTTTATTCCACAGCATAGGGAGTCTCTGAGTGATAAATCTATCCCTCCAGCACGTCCTATTTATATCCATGCTAAGGTTTAAGTCGCTTGCTCTAGTGGTTTTGGTGGATTTGGATTTTTTGAGGTGGAGTATGTCCATTAATTCCGGGTTGGACATGGCCTTGTATGTCAGGCACATGTCACCTCTGAGCAGACGGTATGCGACTGAATAGAGCTGGAGTTTCTTCAATCTGGCAGCATATGACAGATTTTAGAGTCCCTTTATCCTTTTGGTGAGGAACTTTTGGGGTCTCTCCAATTGCTGCAGATGTCGAGTGAGATACATCCCGAATGGGGCATTGTACTCGATCATTGGTCTGATAAGTGAAGAGTACAGGGGAACAATGACCTCACTAGATCTGGATGTGAATCCCTTCATGATTAGGTGGGCAATGTAGAAGGTCTTTCTAACCACTTTAGCAACGTGAGTGTCAAAAGAAAGGCCACTGTCAACCTGGGTCCCTAGGTCCCTGATAACCTCTTCTGTGCTTAGTGGATTGCCACCTATATGGTAGCTTGGGGTTACCTTGTTTTTCCTGAAGGGTATGACTATACATTTTTTGGCGTTTAACTTCAGGCCATGGCTCTGGCACCAGCTATCTGTTTCTGTGAGTTCCTTCTGAAGGATATCCGTGTCCAATGCACTTTCCACTATGGCGCCCAGTTTGCAGTCGTCTGCAAACTTTGTCAGCCAAAGTCCTCCCGTGTTGGCCCGTACTTCTGAGAAGTATATGCCGAACAATAGGTGGCCAAGGACCGAGCCCTGTGGGACACCACTTGTGACCGGCTTGGAGTCTGACATAGCGCCAGCAACTCTAACCCTGTGGGTTCTGTCCTTAAGCCAGTTTGCAACCCATCTTGTGACATATGGGCTTACATTTAAGCTGGTAAGTTTTTCTACAATACCCGAGTGGGGTATTGTGTCGAAAGCCTTTGCAAGGTCAAGGTAGGCTGTATGGACTGCCTTTCCCTCATCAATGGCCTTGGTGACTGTTTTGAAGAAGTCGACCAAGTTCAAAAGGCATGATCTGCCCTTGACGAAGCCAAACTGGGTCAGGTCCAATGTCTGCAAGTCCCCTATATCTTTGTTTATGAGCTCCATTATGATCCTCTCCATAGCTTTGCAGACTAGACTTGTTAAGCTTATGGGGCGGTAATTACCAGGGTCCGTAGAGGCACCGCCTTTGTGGAGTGGGACCACAGTTGCCATACGCCACTCCTTGGGCACGTATCCTGTGGTAAGGCTGAGATTAAACAGCTGCCTTATGTGCGGGTTTAATTCCTCATTTAGCTCGTGTAGCACACAGCCGGGAACACCATCCGGTCCCATTGATGCTGTGTTTTTAGCTTTAGAGAGAGCAGCTTTCACCTGCGCATTTGAGATGTCTGGGAGGCTACACTCCGCTGGGATAGTTATCTCTCCTTTAGGGGGGTGAAGTTTGCACTGAACCTGTCTGCCAGTATGTTGGCAATGTCTGTGGGTTCAGTGATTTTTGTATCATTTTGGACTAATTCTGAGCATATCTGGGAGTTTCCACCCAGGTTCCTAACATAGCTGAAAAAGGCCTTATGATTGTCCTTTGAATCCATGGCACTTTTTCTCTCAAAATTGGCCTTAGTTGATTTTATGAGTGCTCGTATTTTTTTACTAATAATGATCAGGGGTGACTTCCCTTTTATGGATTTTGTTCTATCATGTAATAGCTTTCTCCTCTTATTGTAAAGTTTGTTAATGGCTGGGGTCCACCAGACTGGACGTTTGCCCTTTGTGGAAAGAGTCTTGGTTTTATTTGGGATTGCCTGATCCATGCAGTCCTGGAGGTGTTCATAGAAGGCATTTGTAAGGGCTTCCGCAGCTTGGGTTGTGGTTTCCACGGCTTGGGGGCCTTGAAGGATACCACACCAGTCTTGAGTAGTGTGAAGTTTGATTTAGAGAAGTTCTTCACTGTGGTCTTTTTTGTTTGGGGTGGGGGCGGGATGTGGATTTCCAGTGAGATTAGTTTATGATCAGATCTCACCAATGAGGGATATACTTCCGGTGTGGAGCATTTTGTCCCCATGTTTGTGATAATGAGATCTAGTATATTTTCTCCTCTCATGGGAACAGTGACTAGCTGTTCCATGGCATTTGAATTTATGAACTCCAGGAACCGTTGGGCTAGAAAGTTAGGGCTTGAGTAATGTTCCCAGTCTATATTCGGGTAGTTGAAGTCACCCAATATGATGGTGTTTGGAGATACATTTATACCCTCCAGTGTCTTCAGGAAGGCTGTGTGGGGTTCCTGAGTTTGAGAGGGTGGCCTGTAGCATGCTACAATTTGTAGAGCAGTTTTGCCTATGGTTAGTTGCACCTGGATGATTTCCAAAGCTTCATGCGTTGCCACCAACCTGGAGGTGTGGGTATCCTTTATGAATATGGATACACCCCCTCCTTTTGTGGTGTGGTCCGGGTTTTGGGGCCGGAACGCATGATATGAGGTAAAACCTAATAGTGCCAGGGTGCTCTCAGGAGCCTTGAACCTGGTTTCAGTTACAGCACAGACATCGATGTTCTCCATACTGAGAAGGGCCTCGAGTGCGTGCATTTTGAGATTTAGACTTCTGGCATTGAGCAGCATTACCCTCAGTTTCTTCTCATTTTTGTTTTCTAGGGTGGTAGGTTTAGAATTTCAGCCTTGCCTAAAAAAGGCACTATGGGGGTGGCAAGAGCCTTAGCCAATATCCGGAATCCCAGGGGTGACAGGTGCAAGCCGTCCCTTTCGAAGCAGCGTGGCTTGTCAAGCATGTCATCCCAGGCAGACAGACACTGGATCCCCTTTGAATGACACCAGACATTAAGCCAATTGTTAAAGTTGATCATCTTGTCTCTATATTGTGGCATCATTCTTGTTGAAGGAAGGATACTGCTCAGGGTCAGGGTCATACCTGCCTGGGCTACATAATCAGAGAGCTCCTCTATGTCTCTTTTCATGTAGTCCAGGGAGGTACGTCTCAGGTCGTTCACACCAGCATGGACAATGACTGTGTCATATTTGTACTTGCCGTGGAGTGACCAGAGTGCTTGTGTTATGTGGTGGATTCTAGCGCCCGATAGGCAGCTTACTGTAACCCTCTCCTTGTTCAGCCTAGTGAGTGGGACGTCAGTGTGTCTGACTATGGAGTCACCTATGACAAGTATGTTTGGTGTTGTATTTGGCCTTAAGGGCTGTGACTGCTTTGCACACTGATTTTGTGGTTTATGTGTTGCTTGTGGGGTGTCTTGAGGTAGCAGTTGTTTGGAGGCCTCTGCTGTTTAGGTAAATTTTTACTCAGAGCCTCCGAGTATGTCTTTGTGTGTTTATGTGTTTGATTCAGTGGTGTGGTAGCATTATGTGAGGCTGGTTTTGTGGTGTGTGTAGTTGCCTTCTCCTCCTGTCTGGTCTTGCCAGTCCTGAGTTGAGAGAGCTCAGCCTCCAGTTTGGCTAAATAGCTGCATCTCTCGCAAGTATTTGTGTTATGTGGGAGGAGGAGAGGGTTGTCTGTGTACATGAGGCAATTGTAACATTGCCTCAATATTCCCAGATTCACCAACTGGGCAGGAGAGGACGCCAGCATCTGGCCCTTCGACATGCTAGAAAAATTAAGAAGTTAGGTATGAGACTGAATAAGAGAGGACTTAGTAAGGAAGTGGGTACTCCTGGGGGGGGTTTCGCAAGTGAGGGGTTTTGTATAATATAGAAGTGGCAAGTGCTGAGCTTTTTTTTTTTTTTTTTTTTTTTGAGAGAGAAAAAAAAAAAAACTTTTAGGAACAAGTGATGCGCTTTTTAGTCAAGGGATATACTGTTTAGGTTACTAGTAGAGCAGTTCTAAGGGAAAAAATGAGGAACAGACTTTATAGAGCCAGAAAAAGTTTAACCTTGTTAAACCGGCACTGCCCGATGCTGCTCTAGTGGCAACTCCACGCTAAAGCGTGCTTTATAGCAGGGGGCTGGAAAAGGCAGGAAATGACCCAAAATGGCCACTGAACTACAAGTTACTGTCTTAAACCACTCCTCTGAGGACAAACAGGCAGCTCAGTACTCCCCACTCCCACTGGTGAGTAAAGAAACTTCCCCCTGACCAAACAAAGAAAATGGAGAAGTACAGGAACCAAGACAAAGCCCAGGGATCAGCAAAATCTGATCACTGGAACAAACTAGCCAGGAAAGCTAGGAGAACAAGAATATTTTTTTGTTTTTTTCAAGTTTTTCACAGACAGAACAGAAAACACAATAAATGCTTTGCTTTTCGATTAAATGCTATCAAAAGCTAGTACACTTGAGTGTATTAGCCTGTAGTTTAACTTTTAAGCAAACTTAAACTAAGAAGTGCAACCAACAATTAAAGCTTATAAAAACAGGAAAAACAGGTAATACCACTATAAAATAGACAGAAACAGTCGTCGAATAACACAAATGGTCGAAAAATGCAAGAAAAATACTTAAAATCTGGAAAGTTGCTTTTTCTGTCCTCTGCTGCTCTAGGAACTCTGCTGGATACCACGAGGAGCTGTGCTGAGTTCTCTACAGCCAGAAAAGCCTGCCAAAGCGTGCTTTATAGCAGGGGGCTGGAAAAGGCAGGAAATTACCCAAAATGGCCACTGAACTACAAGTTACTGTCTTAAACCACTCCTCTGAGGACAAACAGGCAGCTCAGTACTCCCCACTCCCACTGGTGAGTAAAGAAACTTCCCCCTGACCAAACAAAGAAAATGGAGAAGTACAGGAACCAAGACATATATATATATATATATATATATATATATATATATATATATATATATATATACATATATAAAATGTACACCTGATAAAGCTCTGAAAATTGAAAAAAGTTCTTACCTCTTGTTTTAACTTAATAAACTATAGTTTTAAACAAAGCAATACCAGTCAGAATCTTGTTTTCTTACTTTTAGTAAGAATGCAAAATGATCTATGACATGGATCTTACATAAGATGTTTTGACAGCAGTCTATTTTTATAATTTGTATGCCTATATCAAGAGTAGTCATTTCTGTTACAATTAGCTTTCCCTTTTTCTGTTTTGTTTTTCCTTAAAGAAAGTGTTCATTACCCTAAAGTCTGGAAAATGTCTAGTTGTGTAAGTTGAACTCACCATAACAGTAGATGTTCAAATGATCAATGCTGCAGTAGCCTTAGTGATATGGGTTATATCCTGCCAACGATATAACAGCCAGCCAGCTTCCAAAGCTTCAGGGCACCTTCCATGTGCCCAAATTGTCAGGCTGCTTGAGCTGAGCTGAATAAAGGCAAGTTTGGGTGCAAAACCCTTCAGAGCTTTCCTGCCAGCACAGACAGTGAGGCTGGGTCCAGAAAGGACAATGCTAGGAACAAGAAAAATAAATGTCCACACCCTGCTGGCACTAAAAAAAAAAAAACAAGTGGGAATGGAGTGATGGAGTGGCTAAATATGATGCAGTAGATAGTACAAAGGATAAGGCAGAGAACTGATAATGTGATCTAGACACACAAAACCTTAAGAAACTTTTGAAGTTTGGATGAATAGGGATGAAATGATAAGTATCTTTTAAGTCTCATTTTATCAGGAAACTTGAAAGAGGAAGAAAAAAAAGTAACAGGTTGTAAAGTGAAATTATTTTGAATTTGGGCACTATCATAAATATGTTTAGGAAAGAAAGATCCAGAATTGGTCTCCCAAGTATTTTCTTCCTTTGGCACTAGAAAAAGCTTTGAATAAAAACCCTTCCTTACCTGGGAAGGAGAAACTGGTTATATCATTCCTTAGGACAGCAAGTGATGAAGAACAAGTGGAAACAAAAGAGTCTGATCTGGAAGAGTCATGCCCCCTAGAACTGAAGTATCTAATCCTATGGCCATCTGTAAAGTTGATGAATGATTTTCAGAATCTATTTGTCTGAAACAATCTGTTGCCAAAGAGAAACATTTAGATTCAGACTTTCTGGGGAAAAGGGGGCAGGGTGGAAGAGGGTCATGAGGCCTCTTGAACATTCATTCAGATTTATTGGACTGTCCTTGGTTTTGGGAGGTTTAAGACTTGTTTTTGGAGCCCTCTTGCCATTTCTTCTTAAATGTCTGTTTACATGAGTTTTGTTGAGACTATTTATTCTGTTTTTCAACAAAAGTAGATGGAGAGAGAAAATCTCTTGGAAAATTTGGAAAATGAAAGCTGAAATATTTTAGAGATTCCCTGGATAAGCTTGCCCCTTTCATCACACTTTTTGATCACTTCTGTGGCAGTGGGGTCAAACACTAAATCTCCTTTTAAAGGGAATGTAAAATCTCATTTCTAACATAATCTGGGAGATTATGAGAATGCAGCAATGCAAACCTCCTCAAATCAATGTCAGTGGTCATAACCCTGAAAGAAGTATCAACAGAGTCACACACACACACACACACACACACACACACACACACACACACACACACACACACACACACACACACACACACACTGCAAACAATGAATAGTGACCTGTGCAATAGAAGAAACTAAGTATTTTAAAACAGATTTTTCCTTACAAGAAGAAACTGCAGACAAAGCATTCATCACACTTTCACAATTTGTCAGAACAAATGTAAACATATGAGCCTGACAATTCAAAATTCTGAAAAATCAAAGTTGCAGAAATATGCACTTTTTCATACCTATCAATAATTTTCCTATCCTTATTAAAAATAGTAGGACTGGAATTAACTAAGTGCTTAGCAGAAGTGGAATTAACTAAAGCTATAGCTGCTGGGCCGAGTGTAGGAACAGTGTATAAAGTTTAAAAAGACTGAGGAACTTTATACACCTTATCTGCATTTTTAAGAACAGCTGGCTAACTATCAGGAAAATTGCATGCAGTAACACACAGCCTATAAAACAGACATAACAGAAGGAATGGATGTAGGTTCTGGAAAATCCTTCTATAACAACTCAGTATTTTCTGAGAGACTAAGAAACCTCAGTGTTCTCCCACTAAAAACACTGACGCATTCTAGCAATAGTCTTAGAGAAAGAGAACCCTGCACAAGGAGAATTAGAAACCAAGCTACCTTCTGAGTCTGAATCCGAAATCTAGGGAAAATTCTTGCATCCATCCTTGCATCTTTCTGTTCAGATTCAGAATCTTGGATCTCTTCAGGAAAAGAGGAATCCCTCTTTCCTTTACCAGAACCTACTATACAAGAATGATCAATAGCCTAAATTTAACCCTGAGCCAGACCCAGTAAACTACTCCTATCCAAAGAAATGTGAGGATAAGTAGAAATGTGCTTGGTTTTCTGTTTCTTTTTGACAGGAAAAATGGGGCCAGCCATGTCACTAATGGCAACAACTGCTTCTCCAGGGATGGGCACAACATCCTGACAAAACAGGGAAATCTTTCCTGTTCCCCCTCCCAGGAAAGACAAGAGGGTCTCCCCTTCTGAGGGGATCCCAACAGCCACAGAAGACCTGACTAGCCCATGGTCCATTATGGCTATAGGTGCTACACCAGAGGGATCTGAGCTAAAAGATGAGTGGTTTAAGGTACAACAAATGGCCACAGCAATGTCACCCACCTGTTGTTGAGGCAAACTGTCAGCCTGCTGCTGTAGCTGCAAAGCTGCTTGCTTAACTTTTTCTTTTTGTGGCCAGAAGAAGAACCAACTGTGGGATTGGTAGTCTGTTTCTTGGTCAAGTTGAAAATGGTGCATCTTTCAGCAATTGCCAGTAAACACTACCAGATGACAAAAGTAACATTTTTGACAGAAAAAAATAGTAAAAAGCACTTTAAAAACTATACCAGCTCTACAAAAGAAAAACTAAACACAATTTCTCCAAAGAAAAAATATTAGTTACTTTACACTACTTTTAAACTGACAAAAAAAGAGTGTTCTGTTTAAACACGTTAGAGTCTCAACACAGTAAGTTAAAACACAACACTCTTAGCTTTAAAATAATTTTTTTCTCAAAAGGAAAGTAGAAAACATCAACAAAATGAAGAAAATGGAAAGTTTTTTCCTCCAAAGGGAATTTATCTGCCAGCAAAGGAAAGCACAAGCTGATGGCCAATCCTCAGTAGCCTCAGTGGAGAATACTCTTTGGCAGCAGTAAAGCCCTGAAGGGCTTTGTGCCCTAACTTGTCTATTAGTAAGCTCAGCTCAAGCTGCCTGACAGTTTGAGTGCGTGGAAGGTGTGTATGTAGATATACATAGGTATAAACACATAGAACACATCAAGCTTTAGTCTGTCTAGTTCAAACTGATGAGAAGTTTATATTTTGCTCTGCTTTCAAGTTAGTAAGAAAGCATTTTGGACTTCATTCAAAGTGACTGCATACAGCATTTCTTTTTTTAGTTGTCTGAATTGCACCACGTTAACACTCTTAATGACTATAAACTCAAAAACTTCAAAGCAAGCAATATGGTGTAGCAAATTGGACATGTGCTTGGTTAGGCAGTTTATATTTGAAGTGAAAACACTTGAAAGAAAACGTGGGCAATGCATGCTAATGGAGTTGCTGTTTATAAGTAGTTAGTGTACAGCAAAATGCCATAGCAGAATGTCAAAGGACTTAGCATTAAAGTGAGGCTACCTATAGATTTAGTTGTAAAGGACCAGAAATAAATTATCCGTTGAGAAACTTGGGACATCTCAAAACATGGTGAAACAGAATAATGAAGGATGTTCTAGGAGAAATAAATTAAGACGTACAATCACTTACAGCACAGATTGTGCAGCAATCTGTAATGTCATTAGGAAGTACTGGCCAGTTCTAACATCAGATGTTAGAATTAAAGAACTGGTGGGAGAGAATCCAAGCTTTGCATTCAAAAACAAGAAAAACCTCAAGAGACTTTTGTGCCAAAAAAGATGGGATAGAGACAAGGAAGGAAATGGATCAAATACTCTCAACGAGTGAGCACAGGTACACGAAAATGTGGTCTCTGCAAGGCATGTCCTTTGATCATCACAAGTAATACCTTTATACATCCAGTAACAAATAAGAAGTACGCCTTTCCGACATCAGTGAACTGTAATAGTAGAAATATAATATATGTCAAAACTTGCTCCCTATGTACAGCTTATTACATAGGGAAAACAAACAGAATGCTTAAAGAACGCATTCTTTGGCATATTTCGGACATAAGAAACAAGGTGGAGAATAATTCCCTCTATCAACATATTTCTAAATTTAAGGACCACACTTTTAGATTTATGGCACTTTCAAGAATTAAGGAAAATGTGGGAGGTGGTGATTTATTGACTAAAACTGAAGCTGAAGAAGCAAGGTGGATTATGGATCTGAGAGCAGATCACCCTCCAGGACTGAATGGGGTAGTACCCCTGAAACCTATTCTAAAAGAGTGAGGTCCCAAAAGTAAAGGATAATTTTCTATATATATTTAATATCTGCTTCCACTTTAAGGAGTGATGTCATTGGAATGAGAGTGGTTGATGTTCCGTATTAAAAAGGAAGTTTTTTTTTTATTAAAACAGGATCTGAAGAAGGTTTGAATAACCAAAAACACTTATATTGGTGGTGGTGCTGTGGTAGCGTTGTTGCCTCATAGTAAGACATTGTCCTGTTCGATTCTCAGCTAGAGCGTCTTCTGTGTGGAGGCATGCGTGAATGGGCGTACCTTCGCTGAAGGTTGTGCATCAGGGCCGGCAACTCGGCATGTAAAAATCTACTGCCAATCATTAGCGGACCGGAGTTCTGCTGTGGCAACCCCTAACCGGGAAAAGCCGAAAGACACAACAACAACAACTTATATTGGCTTTTTTAACCTTTTAAACTTTAAATAAAACTGTTTTAGCAGTTCTTTCTAATGGGTTGGAGAGGTCCTGTTTTAAGACCTTGAATTTTGAATAAAGAGTGTTTTAGCAGTTTTCACAATGAGCTCGCAAGCAGGAGGTGGCACGTTCACTGATTTTTTTATATAAATATATTGAAAGGTTGCTAGCTATACTACACTATTTTATCAACATGACAAAATAAAAGAGTTTAGAAGTATAACTGTGTTTCATACACCAGTAGTAATAGCTTAACTCTACTGTTCTGCTAAACAACCAGTTTTCTCAGTAATTAAGATACTTTCACAGATTAAACTACTAACTTAAATAACTATGTAGTTGTAAGGCAAATCTGGATCCTCCAAGTTGTATAACCTCATTTTTGCAGTTGAAGTTTTATTTAAAAGGACCTGTTTATACTGTTCTGCTAAACAAGTAGTTTTCTCAGTAACTCAGATACCTTCACAGATTATAGTACTAAATTAAATATCCATTCAGCTGTATGGCGAATCTGGATCCTCATGTTACGCAACATCATTTTTGTAGCTGAAATTTTATTTCAAAGAATTTGTTAATACATTAATTACATGGTTGTTAATCTTTAGAGATAAACCATACCTCTGAATTTCTCATTTGCTGGAACTGTTTCACACTTGGAAAAACAGGACTTCCTAGATTCTTCCACTGCAAGTAAGGGTTGCTTTGTTTGTTGTCCAGATAATATGTTGTATATACAATCCCTATAAAATTATACACAATCAAAAACAGTTAATGTGGTGCTGCACTGTTAATGCATATTTAACATGATTCTTTACTAACAAGGCATTCAGAAGCTTATAAAAGCAATAGGGAACAGCAGCATACAATAAGAGTTTAGCCATAATAACCTGGTAAAATGGGAAAGTTATGCCAATTTTTTGAATGCATTCTAAGTATGACCAAAATATTTTATGAACACAAGGAAATAATTGATTTCTAAATTAATACACAGCTGCAGTTCTTTAAAATGAAAGCAGCTTTGATGTACATCAAAACAAAATAAAAAATTCATATTAATGCATGTATGCACATACACATCTTACATATGTACAAGTCATCTCAAAACTGTAAAAATGCAGTAACAGAAAGGAAACAAGTTATGAACTTAATATTTGACTATTCGGTACAAATCTTCCAAAGAGCTTACAAACTACAGGTAGTAGTTTTATGGGAATATATTCTATTGCATTTAAGAAAGTAGTGGTTTTACAGAAATATTTTCTACTGCATTTAAGAAATGCACTGTATCTCTGTGTTACTCACCCTTTAATGCAGGAACATGGGTAACATTAACAGTAACATAATCAGTGTTGAATGATGTCCGGTTGTCATTGCTGTTATATATCAGTATGGTACACTGCCAGCTGTCTGGGCTAGTGAATGGTACACGATCATGGAGGGCAGCCAACACTCCCAAAGTACTGTTATAGTCCACAGGTATACCGTCAGCAAAGACATCAGCAGAAATCTGTTTCTCACCTTCAGAAACAAGAAAGTAAGCAAGTCTCTTATGAAATGACAAAAGTAATGTTCACTTCTTAGTAGCTATAGCGTATTTCAAGTGTTAAAATATGTATGCATTTATATTTTATATACACAGACTCCACTACCTAGAGATGGATTAAACAGGTAACTGGTAAATAAATTAATGGCTATCCAGATCAGCATACACTTACTACTGTTAGTTTGCAATCATTGTTTTCAGTAAAACAGTGCTGCTTATTATAAGGCTTAATCTTCTGCACCAAACTTAAACTGCCAATGACCTAGAAACTGAGCACAAATTTGATAAAATGTTGTTAACTAGTCTCCCTAAAGGGGAAGTCCATTTGCAGTAAACACCCAAGTAGAAACGTTCAGAACATGTTGGTGACAAAATCAGCAGCAAAATACTCATATGACATGGGATCAGGTTGCAACTTGGGTGCTGAAAAAGTGTGACAAGGAGGGATGAAAGTGAGCAACCAATGCTGTTTTCCCATTCTAGAAGGAAGGTGTTGATGGCATTCCACCAAAAGAGCTTTAACTAGGGGAAAGCAGGCACTACAGCTCCTGCAACCTGGACTCAAAGTGCAATCCCGTTATGGAGATTGTGTGCACTGCAGCTGAAATTGTGCATAAGTATGTACTTACGTTGTATGCACTTGCATTTATGTAGAACAGCAGACACTGTAACTTGCTTTCTTCTGGCCAATCAGATGGTGTTAAGATTATAAGAAAGACTTCCCAGCCTTCACAGGATTACATGATCCCTTGCTCTCATGTCCCTTTCCTGAAGTTCTAGGGTGCCAGTGGTGGGGAGAAATAAATGCAACAATAGTGGGATGGGACAAAGACCAAAAAGAGTACACTGGAACTATGGTACAGAAAAACAATAAATGTGCTGAACACATATAAAATGATGAGAATGGAATGGCATGCCAAGGAATGTTTCAATAACTTAAATGGAATATGGCATCAATAGGACTGAAGACCATTCATCACTGCAAAAATTACACTGCTCTAAAAAGATCTACTGATGTGTGTGAATATACATATTGCTGAGTGCTACAGGTTCACAGGTTCATAGGCTGTTACTAGGCTAATGGCCCTAGGGCCTTTACAAGCCCAGACATGTTATACCCGTGTTCCCTAATTGACCTTACTTAGATTGTCGTTATTCACAGAGCAAGTCTATGATCAGCACCAAATGCACCTGTCCATGAGTGACATAGCTGCCACCCCCGGGGTGAATTTACAGTCTCCCATCCAGTTGTCTAGGATGCGCTTGAATAGGGCCATTGAGGAGCTCTCCTTCAAATGAATTGGGAGTTTATTCCAGAGGAGTGGCAATCTCTGGGAGATATACCTGTCTCTGCAGCCTGTTCTGTTAATGTCACAGTCTGGATTGAGATCCCTGGAGTGAGTCACTCTTGTCCCATTTGATTTGCAGATGTGGAGCATTTCCATTAGGGCCAGATCAGAGACTGCTCTGTAAGCCAGGCACAACTTGCCACTCAGCAGCCTATAGGATACACAGTACAGTGACATGGCTTTTAGTCTTTCCATGGAGGTCATGTTTTGGAGGCCCTGAAATTTCTTGGTGGGAAACCTCTGTGGTCTCAGCAGCTGCTGCAGGTGGCTGGTGAGGTACATGCAAAAGGGGGCACTGTACTCTATTAGTTGTCTGATGAGAGTTGAGTATAGAGGAGGTATAATATCCTTAGTCTTGGATGCGATGCCCTTACTTCTGAGATGTGCATTGTAGAAGGCTTTCCTTATCACCGTGGATACATGGTGATTGAAGTTTAGATTGTTATCAGCCTCTGTTCTCAAATATCACACCACTGGGTTTGAGCTTAGGGGGGGGGTGCTGTCAATACTGTAATTTGCAGTGAGTTCCTCTTTGCCAAAGGGGATAATAATAATGCACTTTTTGCATTTAGTTTTAGTCCATGGCTTTGGTACCAATCATTTGTCTGTGTTAGCCCCTTTTGTAATATGTTAACATCATTTGAGGACTCAATGATTGCTCCCAGTTTGCAATCATCAGCGAACATGGTAAGCCACAGGCCATCTACTTTCACCTGGACTTCTGAGAAACATATTCCAAACAGTAGAGGGCCCAGCACAGATCCTTGTGGTATGCCATTAGTAACTGATCTACTGGTACAAGAAGTATCCCCAACTTTGACAGTATAGGTTCTGTCGGTGAGCCAGTTGGCTACCCATCTAGTGAAGTATGGGTTTATCCCCAGCTGGGAGAGTTTTTCAATGATACCTGAATTGGGGATTATGTCAAAAGCCTTGGCAAAGTCAAGCTAGGCAGTATTTACTGTTTTGCTTACATCCAAGGCTTTGGTGACATTCTTGAAGAAGACCACCAGGTTCAGTATGCATGATCTACCCTTAATGAAGCCAAACTGGGTTGGGTTAAGAGTTTGAAGGTTGCTTCTGTCCTCATTGATAAGGTCCACGTTGATACTTTCTGTGGCCTTGCAGATAAGGCTGGTTAGGCTTATGGGTCTCTAGTTCCAAGGGTTGGTTGATGTACCCCTTTGTGCAAGGGGATTACTGTTGTGCTCCACTCTGCTGGAACAAAGCCAGTGCTCAGGTTGAGGTTAAACAGCGTGTCAAGTGGTTCAGCCACGTCTTGTTTTAGATTGTTTAGTAAGCAGCCTAGGATGTTATCTGGTCCCATTGAGGCTGTGTTTTTGGCCTTGGAGAGAAGGATATGACCTGCTCTTTAGAGATAATAGGTAGAGGACTCATGTCAGGTATGCTTTGGGGTATGGCTTGTGGGGATAGGGTGGTGAAGTTTGCGCCAAATCTGTCAGCTAGCAGATTGGCAATTTCTGAACAAAAAGCAAAGCAGACCAGATACGGCTTAAAATAAAAACTAATATTAATATATACAATAAGTGCTTTAATTCCTAAAAGGCACTTCTTCAGATCAAGGTACAAAAGCTAAAACAAAAAACATATTTATATAATTCCTAATCATACAAATCAATTAAATGAATAACTGAGACAATTAATAAAAGTTAGTAAAAAAAGGTCATGTGATTTCAATGCCCATTTCAACAGCATCATCTCATTCAAGCCTGAAAGTTTTTTTCTGCTTGTAATCTAATGATCCAGTTCATCTCAGACACTTCTGTGCTGTTATTAAAATCTCCTCCTCTTAAATTTTTAACCATCAACTGTAGTACCAAAGATTTAAAAGTATGTGATTGTCCACATATTGTAACATGTTTAGCTAAAGAACTGGTGAGTTTCCCATTCCATACATCACTATAACGCTCAAGGATACATTCTCTTAAAGACCTATTGGTCTTCCCTACATAAAAACGTGCAAACATCACAAACAGCTAAATAAACAAGATTCATATTTCCACAAGTGGCATATAAATCTGGTGTATAACAAATATTAGTAATACGCAATTTCCTCAGGTTCAGTATGAGAGGCACCATCCACTATAAGTTCGATACATAGTTGGGCGTTCCCTTTTAGATTTTGGACACAGCTAAGGAATGCCTTATGATTATCCTTAGCTAGGGATACTAATTTAACTTCGTAACTAGCTTTAGAGGGCTTTACCAGATAGGTGATCAAGCTGTGGTGGGTATTCTTCTTCTGCTGAGTAATTTCTCTCCCGTTCTTAGACATCAGTTTCTTCCTTTTGTTATATACCCTATTTATACTTGAAGTCCATCAAGGTGGCCTGTTTTTTTCAGGAAGACCTGGTTTTGATCTGGTCAGGTACAGCTGAGTCTATACAGTTGTTTAGGTGGTTATACAAAGCATTTGTGTACTCCGGTTTACTATCAAAATGTCAATTGCCCATCGTCGAACGTACATACTGTCGACTCCTTTATGCGAAAGCTGTAATGCCGATTCCTCAATCTATCGAACTAAAACACCGAACGTCGCCATTTCTGACCGCTACACCACAAAACAAGTGCTACCATGGGTCCAACCAATGCGAGATTTTGCATTTCGGAATATCGGAGTTCGACATCCCAACAGTCGCTGTTCGGAGTTCGCGTTAGTGGTGTCGACGATGGGCGATCAACATTTTGATAGTAAACCGTGTACTCCTCTGCATAGGAGCCATTGTTGGCTGTGTTAGCAGGAGGTTTGAAACTTTTTATACCATCGCCTAGAAGGCTGTTTGTTTTGGAGAAATTTTTCAGTTGTTTTGCTCCTGCGGTGGTATCAGGTCTAATCAATACGTCAAATGAGACAAATATATAGTCCGACCTTATCAGGGAGGCAATACACAGGGGGTAGTGCAGTGTCCCCCCATGTTGGTGAGTACTAAGTCTACGGCATTTCAACCTCTTGTGGGGGTGCAGACTAGCTGTTCCAAGGCATTTGTATTGACAAAGTACAGGAACCTCCGGGCGAGCATGTTTGTGCTCATGTATGTTGCCCAATCGATGGAAGGATAGTTGAAATCTCCCATGGCCAAAGTGTTTGGCTGTATACAAAGTGACTCTAGTAAGTGCAGGTAGGCGTTGTGCTTCTCTTGGTTCATGTTGGGGGACCTGTAGCTAGTAATGATGTGGTAGGGTGTTTTACCTATGGTTAGTGGGACCTGGCATAGCTCAAGAAAGTCATACTGTTTAACCAGTCTCGAGGTGTAGTTGGCTTTAATGAAGATGGATACACCTCCACCTTTGGTTCTTTCACACTCATTTTGGGGGTCTGAATGTGTGGAAGCCATTGTAGCCTTGCACAGTTGGGGTGCTCTCTGCGGCCACAAACCATGTCTCAGTGACTGCACAGATGTCAGCATCTTCCAAGGTGAGGAGTGCTTACACAGAGTGCAATTTCCTGTTTAGGCTCATAGCACTATGCAGCATAA